>NC_060962.1:8315087-8332587 GCF_910589235.1 Vespa crabro
CTTTTCTCGAGTTCAAACTTCCTCTGTTACTACTACTACTACTATTATGACGATGAGGACGACGACGACGACGACAACGACGACGACGACGACGACGAGGAAGGCGACGACGAGGACGTTAAAATGATCCATTTGGATCGCTTTGAAAGTCGTTCGTAGAAAATATGCATCCGTTGAAGTGACACGGAATATCGTTCCAAAGCTAGACGTTAGAAGGAGAGAGATGGATAGACAGTCAAAGAAAGATAGAGGAAGATAGAAAGACGACGTAACAATTTTGCCTGAAGGTAGAAGTATCCATCTATCCGGGCACGTTCTTTTCGTGTCGGTAGGTATAGGTATTATATATATATATATATATATATACATATACATATACATATAACATTCTTATATACACCGGGATTCACTTCACGGACATTTAAACGCAGGTATACGAGACGTTACACATGTAAGATACTCGGGTGCATCGAGGAGGAGCAATAAGGTGGCAGCTTAACATGGCGACGACACTGAAATGTCCGACGTTACAGCAAATTGCAATTAAGGGTGAAGACGTAGGATTTATGAAAATGGTTCTCGGCACATGGGATACCTACTATCTCCGCCACGAATGAATATATATATATATATATATATATATATATATATATATATATATACATATGTATACGTGGTTGTTGGTAATAAGGTGTGAGATCTCTCTTATCTCTTTCTCTCTTTATCTCTCTCTTCCCCCTTCTCTCTCTCTCTCTCTCTCTCTCTCTCTCTCTCTCTTTTTCTCTCTCATATTTATTCGTATATCTTTCTAATAGATAAATATATACTCTAGCTGCTAATATTTATTTTGTTTAAAAACTTGTTTTCAATCATAAAAAATATAGTATCTTGTTTGCGATATCATTGACAAAGTATTGAGGTATATAAAAATTGTACGACATATTATATAAATCTTATAAATTTTCCGTTCGTTTTCTAAACGTTACCATTTAGTAACGTCTCAAGCTGATTTATAGGACGTAACGTTGGCAGTATTAGTAACGCACGAGACTCGTGGAGGTCTACAACGATAATTGCTTCGCATAATTTACGGAGCCGCGTTATTGCGGGGTACGCTAGAATTTCTGCATTCCCCGGCCATAATCAGGACGTAACGCGCGTTGGAGAACTCTCCTCCTCCTCCTCCTCCTCCTCCTCCTCCTCCTCCTCCTTCTCCACCTCCTCCTCCCTAGTTTCACCGCCTATTCTCAGTGGAATGTTCGATTATATCGTTCGAATACCGTCCAGAACGATAACGTTGTTTTTGCGTGATAAGAGCGAATGAAAAATTATTTTTTTTATTTTCAAAGTAATTTTATCCTTTACGATCGGGGCTATTATATTTTTTTTTTTTTTTTACTTTTTTTTGCCTTTTTTGCTTCTTTTTTTTTTGCTCTTTTTTTTCTCTCCCTTTCTTCTTCTCTTTCTATTCTCTTTCCTTTAGTTTTCATTTTCAACGAACGAGATAGCTATTGCAAAAGACAATACCAAGGTATGAATGTCGGTGTTTAAGATTCAAGTTCGCACGCGCGAATAACTTCGTGTCACTTTGAACTATGATAATGGCGCAATCGGTAAGAAGTTATTCGACTGGAATGCATTCCTTTTTCTATTTTTACGGCAATCATCGTTAACTTGTCGTAGGGAAGCATGGTAACCTCTATGTACTTTGGAAAATACGGATTTGCAATCTGCGTAAAGAGAATATTGAAAGGATGAAAGGGTATAAATTAAAAGTAAAGCCTTTTCGTGTGTAGATGCGCGCGCGCGTATTCACACGCGTATCTCTATGTACATGTATCTATACACATATATGCACACATACATATATTTAATAGTTTGTCGATCGATCGAAATTTTTACGAGAGAAGAAGGGGATATTATTTATTACCGATATAAATTCGCAAATTGCTTCGGTGGATCGTTCACGTGAGAGAAGAAAATAAACTGATGATATATCGTGAGATAATCAACGTCGATTTCGAAACGCTCATTCATTTTTAAAATATAAGATAGTATAGGGAATGTTTTCTTTTTTTCTTCTTCTTTCTTATCCATTTTATTATTATTATTATTATTATTTTTTTTTTTTTTTTAAGGATAAAAATGAATTACATCACGTGCGATAGGGTTCGTTCCTTCTCTTTTCTTTTTTTTTTTTTTTTTTTTTTTTTTTTTTTTTTTTTTTTTTTTATCAAGCCAGATTATTTCTTTGTGAATGCAACTGTGCGAAAACAAATGCATTTGCATTCGTAAAGAGAGCGAATACATATTTAGATATCGTAGTTAGCCCATCGTCGAACCGCTATTTACCGTTTCGCGAAGCTGACCGTCACAATATATGCAAAGTTCTATGCATACGGACGCATCCTCTATATTTTGGATTTCACCGATCTACATATATCTCGGACGTACGATAATATACATACATTTTCTATGCGAGTCGAGAATACGTTTGGTCGGATAACGATAATATATTTGTTAGCGAGAAGTCTTTATAGATAGAACAAAAGCTATTTTTTCTTCGTGGTAGACGAAGATAATTAGAAAAAAAAAGAAGAAATAAATAAATAAATGAAAATAAATAAACGAATAAAAGAAGAAAAATAAACTACGAGTATAGAGACAAAAAAAAAGAATGAGAAAGAGGAAAAAAAAGAAAGTGTTATTCTCTCTCTCTCTCTCTCTCTCTCTCTCTCTCTCTCTCTCTCTCACACACACACTCTTTTTTTCTCTTTCTCTTTCTCTCTCGTTCTCGTTCCATTTCTTTTCAAATTGTATTACTCATGAAACTTTTTGTTTATTTATTTAACACCCGCCTCAAATTTATTTCAAACGATTACAATGATAACCGAAGGAATCCTCGTTATTTTCGAAGAGAACTTGGAAACGATTCAATCGGAATAATATCATTGCTGTGAAAGAGAGAGAGAGAGAGAGAGAGAGAGACAGAGATAGAAAGAGAGAGAGGGGGAGAGAGAAATACAGAGAGATATACAGAGAGAGAGAGAGAGAGAGAGAGAGAGAGAGAATATCTGCGGAAACGTGAAGTGGTTTCCACGAATACCGGGTATACAAGATCCCCCAGCAGCTCTATCCGTCGACGCAAATTTGAGTAACGACGCGGTATGGAGATTTCTCGTTTCGGTGCGGTGAATCGACTGAAAAGGCCGACGGGTAATGCCTTTCCTTATCTCTTCTCGAGGAAAAGAAATCTCGTTGCATTTATGGGAAACGAAAAGGAGGATGGGTTTGGCGAGAGGAGGATAGAAGACGGGGATAGAAGAGAGACGAGGGTTGGTAACGGTGGTTGTAATGGTGGTGGTGGTGGTGGTGGTGGTGGTGGTGGTGGATGGGACGGTGGTGGTAAAGCTAGCGAGAGAACACTTTTCTTTGACAAAAGCACAGAAAGACAGAAATTGCTCTCGGCTTTTTAAATCGCGGGACAAAACCCATAAGGCTTGAACGAACTTGACTATCGACGAAAGAGGGAAAAGAAAGAGTGAAGACGATTTTTCCTTACGATTCTCTTTAAGAGAAAGAGAGAGAGAGAGAGAAGGAGAGAGAGAGAGAGAAAGAAAAATTCAAGCTCCTCGACTATTTCTATCGATATTTCGAAAAATAGTTTCGACCATCGATGTGACGGAAGTAACAAAGGCAACAATTGT
Source organism: Vespa crabro (assembly GCF_910589235.1). NCBI lineage: Eukaryota > Metazoa > Arthropoda > Insecta > Hymenoptera > Vespidae > Vespa > Vespa crabro. The sequence continues at coordinate 8,318,795 of NC_060962.1, forward strand.
AAGTATGTGTGTATATGTGTATAAATGCCAAAGAATATAAAGACGAGTTTGTAGTACTTAAATGTCAGTGAGAAAGGTTACGATCGATTGCTTCGACGGCTGCCAAAGAGACTGAAAGAAGTTTTCTCTCTCTCCTTCTCTCTCTCTCTCTCTCTCTCTCTCTCTCTCTCTCTCTCTCTCTCTTTCTTCTTTGAAGAAAAAGTATTGTAAACTCGAGAGTAGTCTCGTGGGAATCGTGTTAACGACGATAACGTCTATAACAAAAGAAAAGAAAGGAAAGGAAAGGAAAGGAAAAGAAAAGAAAAGAGGAGGAAAGGAAAGAAAGAAAAATGAAAAAGATATTATCGATTTGATAAAGAAAAAAAATATACATCTCGCAAGGGAAATCGTCATTAGGTAAAAATAACTACTACGTTTGTTTTATTGTTTGTACGATTTCCCTGATTTATTTTTAACAAAAAATTGTCTACGTCGGATTACGCTTCTATCTTATTTATGTATGCAGATATATATATATATATATATGTATATATATGTATGTACGTATGTACGTACGTTAACGAAAAGTATTCTTAACTTCTTAATTATTAATTAATTAAGACAATTTTTTTTAATTAATATAAACTCGATCAATTTGAATTCGAGTTTATGCATGCATACAAACTTCACGAATTTTTTGTTCGAAGACGATAAAGAAGACGATAAAGGAAAACGCGTGAAAGAGAACAATGGCAAGAAAGAAATGGAAGAAAAGAGGAGAGAGGGAGAGAGGAGAGAGTGAGGAGAAAGAGAAAGAGAGAGAATGGAAGGGAGAAAAGGTAGAAGGGAGGTTAGTAAACTTGTCTGTCCGTTACGAATTTTCTTCGTAAATTTTCCCAAGATGAATATAAGCGAGGGCAGACGTTAAACGGTATTTCCGAGTTTCTATCTACGGTGTGCTAACTACAAGTTTTGCTTCCATATTTGCTCAGGAATTCCAATATTCAGAAGGTTCTCGCTTACGATCACCAAAAGCAGAAGAGTGTCAGCTACATCCGACATAGCGGAGAATACCTTGCTATTCGCAAAATTCCATTCAGATTCTATAAGAACCCCATGGAGATCCATACCGTGTGTATAATTCCTTTTCTCTCTCTCTCTCTCTCTCTCTCTCTTTCAAGCAAAATTCACACTTTCACGTTTCTCATTCCACCTAATCCACCCACTCTCCTACTTCCCTTACGTTCCCTCGTCGTCATTCAACGTCCTATATGTTAGTGACTCAATTGGAACAAAGTCGAAAAGATGATAAAAATTTTAATAAGCGTGGCTAAACTCAAAATACATCATAATTTTGGATCAAGAATTTTTCTTTTTTTTTTTTTTTTGTTTCTTTTTTTGTTTCTTTTTTTGCTTTAGATAAGAAAAGGAAAGGAAAGAGAGAGAGAGAGAGAGAAAGAGAGGGAGAGAGAGAAATAAAATATAAATAGAAGATCGTTGAGAAATGTCGTCAGAGTAATAAAATTTCATTCTCGATATATCTTTTTCAATACTTGAATACTACCAGTAGCCAAGGTACGAAGGTATTAATATATCTTCTGAAGTGTATCTCTTCCATTCTCCCTCTCTCTTTTCCTCTCTCCCGAAGGAAAGAAAACTCTTTCGGTAAAAAAAAGGGCGTATAGCTAGGTGTAGGACGTATAGCCTACACGTGGATCGGATATATCCTGCGTCAGACTCTTTTCCGAGTTAGCACGGCGTACGATGAGGGCAGGGCAATCCGTTACTGGAGCTACCAACTGGCCAAAACTGTCGCACACTAACGACTCTCTAAATTTCATCGCCGTCGGCCGTTCCATGCCGCCACAACCCTCTTTTTTCTCTTCTCTTTCTTCCCCTATTCTCTTGCTCTCTCTCTCTCTCTCTCTCTCTCTCTCTCTCTCTCTCTCTCTCTCTCTCTCTTTCCCTTCTTTTCCGTTTTTCACTCTCTTCCCTGGGCCACCGTGCTTGCTTTTAATTCGTCCCGTTTTTATTTCGCTTCTCGTAACTCTCCACAAATTTTCTCTCCTCTCCGTTTTGCTTCTACTTTTTCATACACTCCTCTTCACCCTTCTCCCCTTTACCTTACCCCACTCAAACCCTTAACCGCCCTCTCTACTCTCCTCTTCTTTTCTCTCTCTGTCTCTTTTTCCTTGTTTTTCTACCTTCCGACAACGTTTCCCCCTTCGTTTTCTTTTTTCCCTCTCTTTCTCTCTTCCCCCGCCCCCCTGTCTCTCTCTCTCTCTCTATCTTTTTTTGTACGTCTTTTTTAAAGAGAGTTCAGCCGGCTCTTTCGGCAAATTTTTCCGGCTCGCTCTTAGCTTTTTGTAACCTCGTAGAAGCTTAACGGAGTTGATGCGTCGCATATTTTTACAAAAAACAAAAAACAAAATGTAAAAAGAAAAAGAGAAATAAAGAATAGACGGGAAGCTTTCCGAGGGTGCTTTCCGATCGTATCATTTCCACGAGTTAATCTTCAGATACAATATGTAGTAGGGCTCCTCGAAATATCGGAGAAATTTAAGCGTGGAAAGTCCATTAAGATTTTAAAGATCCACACACGGTGATAATCCTCGCGCTTTAAACATGATAAGAATTAATAATGAAATTAACGATATGTCTCTCTTTTTCTTTCTCTTTATTTTCTTTGCTTTTCTTTTTTCTTTTTTCTTTTTTTCTTTTACTTAACACATAAAAAGAATCTGTGTCTCGCGATCTCTCTACTTTTATTAAATGTCAATCCTTGGCGCTTTAATAAACTCGAAAGAAATAGAGAAGAAGTGATTTTTAAACTCTTTCAGAATATCACGAGTTCGTTGGATTATTGATGCTCCCTTGGGAAAACTTTGTCACAAGTTACAAGTTCGCAAAGGTTGGAAAGAAGATAGAACGAGAAAGAGAGAAATTGAGAGAGAGAGAGAGAGAGAGAGAGAGAGAGAGAGAGAGAGAGACAAAGAGAAGTTAAGAAGGAAGAGAAATTTCATATCTTGAAATGTATCCATTTAAAAGCCATAACCTTTTTAATTTCGCTTCGTACCTTTCCCTCTTACGGTGTTTCCCTTTTTAATATCGTTTCTATAAAACTCGTCAAATGACAGTACCTGAGATCGTTGGACGGAAGATTTTAGCTATCTTCTTCCTTTGTTTCTTCTTCTTTTTTTTTTGAATGAATATTTTTCGACCCTTATTTCTTACAAAAGATACGTATCAAGGGATCGGACAGAAAAAAGGAAGGAAAAAAGAAAGAAAGAAAGAAAGAAAGGTCAGGTATTTTTGACGTTGGAAAATTGAAAGGAAAAGAAAATAAAAATTGCAAAATTGGGAGATGGAAACGTTCTCGAAATAATTGCGAAATATCTGTCTGAAGTGAGTAGAACATGAAGAATGAAAAAATGAGAGAGAGAGAGAGGGAAAAGAAAAGAGAAAAAGGAAGAGAAAAAGAGAAGCATTTGACGCATTGAAAAAAACGAGAGAGAGAGAGAGAGAGAGAGAGAGAGAGAGAGAACGTGGGACATTTAAAGAGGCCACATCGAAGGATTGCGTCGCTGCCAAAATTGACGGAATTCGGGGAAGCTTCGTGCTTCTGAGGGAATGGATGGATAATCCTTCGGGAACTGAAAGTGACGTGCCAAACGACGCCCACGAACAAAGATCCATGTATATATATATATATATATCCGATAATACGTTGTCATTGAATTCTCGGATGCAGGATCGGAATTTATGCTCTTCTTTATTGTCATCGCGTGATTAACAAAAATAAAAGAAAATAAAAAGAGACGGGAAAGATCGACAAAGAAAAACAGAGATAGAGGAAGAGAGATAGAAAGAGAGGTGGCGGAAAGAGAGAAAAAGAGAGAGAGAGAGAGAGAGAGAGAGAGAGACAGAGAAAAAAGATAAAGGAGAAAATGAAAAAAAGAGAGAGAAGAAAAGTAGCTCGTCGCTTTTCCCATGGCCTAACCTGCCTGCCACATGTCAAACGTCTAGCCGGTGGATATTAACGACCTACCGAGAGAGAGAAAGACAGCATCCGTTTTCCTCACGTGATTCGCGATCTCTCGAAACCACTCCATCCTCCTAACTCTGACAGGGAATTAGAATATATTTTTCGTTTTTCTGCTTTTTCTTTTTCTTCGTTTCTTTTTACCTTTTTCTTTTATTTTTTCTTTTCTTCCCTCTTCTTTCTTTTCCTCTCTCTTTTTTTTTTTTTTAACCTTCTTTGTTTTTGAGTACAATTCTTTTCTTCTTCTTCTTCTTCTTCTTTCTCTTTTTTTTTTTTTCTATATTTTCCTTTTTCCTTCTTCCTCTTTTTTTTCTTTTCTTTTTTTTTTTTTTTAGCTCGAAATCAAACGCGGCCATTATTCGAGTCTAAGAGTAAAATCGTGTTGCGCGTCGTGAATCCGGTCGGTCCACCGGGATTAAATAAATCCTTTTACGCTCTCGAAGTCTCGTCTCTGTAATTACGCTTCGGAATGAAAGCTTATGAAAGAGCGATTACGGCCTCGTAGAGATAATGACGAGGATTTTGATCGATCGTAAGTACGTATATATATGTATATATATATATATATATATATATATATATATGCATGTATATGCATATGTATACGTGTATGTATATGCATGCATATATGTATAGTGTAGTATAGTATATCAGAGGAATCGATGAGTCACGCGCGTTAGTCTCGCCCATTAAAGCTCTCTCAAACGAACCAATGGATTATCCGTTGAAGAATAGAAAGACTCGTAGAAATGAAGCTTTTACTCCGAAAGCTTTATTACCAATGCTACTCGCGCCGCGTACACCGATACGTACGTACATACGTATATATATATATATATATATATATATATATATATATATATATATATATATATATATATATATATTTATACGTGCATATACGCGTGCATACACGCATACGTGGTACGTCGTTAATTTGCTGATAACAATGGGTTGATGCAGATCGCATTGTAGCCTTCGACCGTAACGAAATCGTACTACGATCCTCGTGACTTTCAACGATATATTAAAGATAAAAACTTTCCGAGAATAGCTGAGAATTTTATAGATACAGTTTTACAACGAGAAATATATAAAGTGAGATTGCGTATATCTTCGCTTTCGTTTCCCTTTCTCTTTGTTTTCTTTCTTTTCTTTTCTTTTTTTTTTTTCTCTCCATATCTCCATACATGTTGCCGTTGCAATTTGGCAAATTAGGGGTAAAAAAAGAAGGAAAAAAAAAAGGAAGGGAAAGGAAGGGTGAAAAGGGAAAGGAGAAGAAGAAAAAAAAAAGAAGAAAGGAAAAAGAAAAGAGAGAAAAAAACGCGAACATCTCCCCTTTCTCTGTTTCGCATGGTAAGTACGTGCTACATTGTCGCGGGAAACTGTCAGCTAACATTAGGCACGCTTCAGAAACGTGCGCGCGTGTATGTAGAAAATACGCGTGAGTACGAGATGTGTTACATAGGTACAGGGAAAGATGCAACGAGAAAGAGAGAGATAGAGAGAGAGAGAGAGAGAGAGAGAGAGAGACACGGGAAGTCGTTGAATGCAACGCGAAAGGCGAACACGCAGGGTGTTTGCTACCTACTCCCTTCTCCCTCAGCCCCCAATCCCCGCCCCCTTCCCCTCCTTCTTTTCTTTTTCTCTTTTTCTCTCACGAGTTACTCGCGTAGGTGGAGCGAACACGCGTAATCCATGAGAAACAGGCACCACGTCGTCGTCATCGTCTCTCGTAGCTATGTAGAAAGATAAAAGGAAATGGAAGAAGAAGGAAAAAACAAAGGAAGAAACAAAAAAGAAGGAACATTTCCCGTTGCACATGGCGCCACTTTCATTTCGTACGAGATTGTAAGGGCGATTAAAAAGTGTTTAAAAATTTTCCTCGTTTAATATTATAACGAAATTCAAACGCGCCTACGTTTAAATTTCCGAAAGTTATTATATTGCTTGTCAACACGTTTGTAAAATAGTCATATCGATTATATTAACCAAATCAATGTTCTATAATTAATTGCATTAAGGGGCCGAGACCATTCTCATTGTATGCGGTTATGTTGAATTCATCCATTTAGTTATTAGGCGATCGACCGATCACTACTTGCATCATTGAAATATTACCATAGAAATAGTGGAAATTATTTGATACGTTCTATCGGCAATATTATATGCGATTGATATTGCGATCAGTTTGCGAGAATTAATCTGTTATCGATATTATATCGAGATTTTGACGAACGAGCTATACGATTTTATTTATAGCGAACGCTTGGATTTCTTTTTTTCCTTTTCTTTTTTCTGTTTTTTTTTTTTTTTTTTTTTTCTGGAGTATTAAATTCAGATTCATTTATTTGATTTTTGTCTTTAATTTCTTTTTCTTTTTTTTTTTTGTTTTTTCTTTTCTCTCTCTCTCTCTCTCTCTCTTTTTTTTTTTGAAACATTTATCTATTTTTATCCTATGAAATTTTCCAACAATTTCCATTTGGCCGACGTTAACAATCATCAAGTTAGAACGCGATTTTCCTAAGGCGGATAAAAGCAAATAAGCTTCCTCTTGTTCGTTGATTCTTCTCTTTCGTTTCGCTTCCCCTTTCTCTACTTATTTGCATGCGGAGACAAGAAATGCGTGCGCGCTCATCTGTACGATACATTTTATGCAAATTTATAATATGCGAAAGCTCAGTAACGTGGCACTTTGTACAGAGAAAATTGGTTCGAATTTATCGCGATGGTACTGAAAAACATTAAATGAACTCGACCGACAGAAATCTACCAGCTAGTAATAATTTTGACAATTTTATTTTTATCCTTATTATGGGAAATATTTTTCTTGATTTTTCCACATCTCCTTTTCTCTCTCTTTCTCTCTTTCTTATCTAATATATATATATATATATATATTTCTTTTCTGATTTTAGGTAAGCTGCTATCCAAAGAAATTTATTTCGCGAGATATTTGATATTAGTAAGTAAAAAATTTGAATTTGCCTTTTCAAGAATAATTTAATTTCTAAGATCTTATCATTAAAAAAAAAAAAAAGAGAGAGAAAAACAGAGAGAAGACAGTGAATTATTTCTGACCAACGAAAGATCATCATAGTTATACATATTTTTCGATCTTTCTGGTGATAAATCTAAAAGAAAGATTATATTTACGAGTATAGTTTGTTTGCAGTAGAACGTAGTACTGACGATGAAATTTACGTCGAGTATTTTACTAACTTTTGAAAGAAGAAACTAGTAGTTCACATGATACACAATGGGATTATTTGATGCGGCTTAAGTAAAATGAAAAAAATTCATCCAGTTTCTTCTTCCTTCCTCTCTCTCTTTCTCTCTCTCTCTCTCTCTCTCTCTCTCTCTCTCTTTCCATCTGTCTGTCTGTCCGTCTGTCTGTCTTTATGTACTTTCTTGACTCTTATTCTCATTCCGCAGCTTCTTTCGTTTATTCCTTCTTTTCCATCCTTCATCCTGCTTAAGGACGCATTCAGGACGGATTATAAGAAGAGTTTACACCGAAAGTGAGCTCAAGCAAATGAGAATTTACGATCTCTCGACTCCTACGAAACTCTTCTCTCTCTCTCTCTCTCTCTCTCTCTCTCTCTCTCTCCTTTTCTCTCTCTTTCTTCAGAATAATATCCTTAGATACTTCTTCCTTCCGACATTAGATCTTTCGACCTCCATACATAAAACCGGCATACATATTGATTTTCACTATACCACAAGTCAATTTTCAACTTAATTCATTTCCTCCTTTTCTTTGATTTATAAGAAAAAATGATTTTGTTCGTTTAGCAGATTTTCAAAAAAAAAAAAAAACAAAAAAAACGAGTTCTCAAGGCAATGGCATAGGTATCTCATCATCCTTTTTATTTCCGCTCGCATTTAATCCGTTTCTTTTTTTTTCTTTCTTTCTTTTCATTTCTTTTTTTTTTTTTTCTTTTCTTCTTTTAGACCTTCTTTTTATTATTTCATCCTTCTCGCTTTCTGCTTTTTCTTCCTTTTTTTTCTTTTTTTTTTTTTCATTTCCCCTCTCGTCAGTATTTTTGGCGAAGCTTTATAGAACGTACGAAAAAATTCGAGGGCTTTCTATCTTTGTAACGAGAGGCAATGGAGAAAGGATCGTTAGATAGAAAGAGAGAGAGAGGGAGAGAGAGAGAGAATAATATCAAACGGGGTGGAATTGTAAGAGCTTTTTATGTAACCAACTTCGAGGAACATTTCTCCAGACATTAGAGGTGGTAGGAAACTTGAAAGTAGTCGAAGCTTGATTTCCAACGATACATCTTGTCCTATGGCGAAACTTTCAAATGACGAAGTTTTTAACCCAGAGCAATGCATATTTACGTAGTCGATAAAACGAATAGTATTACGTAGTCAAGAGCAAAGGAGAAAGGGAGAACCACATTGGTGGAAGTTTCGAAAGCTTAAACTTACCGATTGCTTTTTGTTTCGTTGGATAAAAGAAGCTTTTAGAGTTCTCTTGATCTTTCTCTCCCTCTCTCTCTCTCTCTCTCTCTCTCTCTATATATATATATATATATATATATATATATATATATATATATATATATTCTATTCTCAATCTATCTTTCTCTAAAAACCACGTATTTTAACTATTTCATATATATGTATATATATATATATAAAAACTAAAGTAATTTGAAGTTGTACCTTAATCGTATCCATAGATTTAGATATATATATATATATATATATATATATATATATATATATACCTTAGTAAAACTCGAGGTATCTCTTAGAAAACAGTAGAATCAAACGATGATAATACTTTAGATCGGGATATAATCGATCCTTATCAGAATCCCTCCAAGCCGATAAACTTTCGATAGAGTTTTCTTCGATGGTGGTAGAGTAGTATTCGAAAGGGTGTATTCGTGCGAAGGAAAACGGGATTACGCTTCCGGTACTTTCGCTTGCTAGATAAAAGGAAAACCGCTAAGAAGGAAGGGTAGATTCTGTAAGGGTAGAAGGGCAACAGGCAGGAAGGCATACTACCGGGCAAAGGCAAAAGGTAGGGGAAAGTTTTTATGTTCTTAGCCGATGTTCAAGCAAGGTTTTCTCGAACGATCGAAAAAGTCGCGGGCCGTGGGGCCTCGTCGCGCATTTACGTTTATCGCGAGAGAAGTACTCGAAACCTCCATTTGCATTATCTCCGTGCGATTTCACCCGCGAGCCGGCAAAAGGAGCTTTCCATTCTAAACCGAACGTCGTAGGTAGAAGAGAGTTTCGTTTCGAGGGGGTGCGAGAAAAGGGATGGAATAGAATGGGATAGAGGAACAAAAGTGGGGGATGGGATGGAGGGGTTGGAGGATCGTAGAAAAAGGAAGAAGAAGGTTGAGGATAGAATCTCTTGCCACGTTTTCCGCAAAAGCTTTAAAGCTTTCTCCTACCATACTTGCATTATCGTTTATGTTACCATGCAAAGTCGTCCTTGTTCTCTTTTACCTTTATACTTCCTTTTCACTTATTTATTATTAATTTATTTCGATTTAATGGATACATTCGTATCTTTCAACCGCATATACGATCAATTAAATCTTTTTCAATGGATTTTTAATCATTATTTCATGTCATTATTTATCATTTATGAATGGAATATATATATATATATATATATATATATATATATATATATATATATATGTACATAAGTAGAAACGAAGCATTATGGTCGTATATGCGTCCCTTTCGAATCAACCACCTAACACGTGTCGTTCCACTTGTTAAGCGTTAGTACCAACACAATTACGAAATAGCGAAGGCAACGTTCTTGTTTCCCTAAATCCGCCAACGCGTTATTCGCGGTACTTCGAGCAGCAAAAACCACCATCGCATAAGCTTTCTCAAGCTCCTAAGTGCTAACCTGGCCGTATTATGCTTCTTACTACTGTTTCTTCCGCATTTCCGACTACAACCATATCCACAAATTGTGCTTCTCTGGATATTATTGTTAAAGAAATTGAAGAATCGAATTATTTCACATTTATTATTTTAATATTATCAAATATAATTTAATATTTAACATTATTATTTTAATATAATTAAATATTTATACAATTAAATATAATTATTTTATATAATTAAATAAATTGAAGAAATTTCGTTGCGAATAAAATAAAAACTTATAAGATAATTGACGATTCGATCTTTCCTTTCTCGTGATTTCATTCATTTTATGGTCGAGAAACGAACTAGGTAAATGAAAAAAAAAAAAAAAAAAAAAAAAGATGTGTTCATGGTGGACGATGTCTCCACCGTGACACTTTGCCGTGACACAGTGCGGTTGCGCAGCAGCTGGAACAACAGGAGATACAGACGGCTGCGATCGCAGAGAGTTGTTGTACCAGAAACTATCGCCCTGTTATTTCTATGTTACAAACGTTACCTCCTCTCTATTCTCTCCCTCTTTCTCTCTCTTCTTCTTTTTTCTTGAAAATCTTTGAAATCGAGTAAGCGTGAAGAGAAACACAAAGTATTCTTTTGACCGCGAAACTTCTCTCTCTCTCTCTCTCTCTCTCTCTCTCTCTCTCTATCTTTCTCTTTATTTCTCGTTGTTGTCGTCGTCTTCGTCGTCATCGATCTTTCACACGTTTTTGTTTTTCGATTATCTCAGATCTTCGAGCGACCAGCGTCTTTATGTACAACATTCATCTTCAAAGAAAAATGGGACACCCGATATATTGTATGCATATACTACCACGCCTATATATATATATATATATATATATATATATATATATATGCATATTATTCATGGGGAAAATGATGGAGCAGAGAATCAAGTTCTCTCTCTTCTTTCTTCAACGGCAAAGTCCAGGCTTTATAAAACACGTAGCCCTGGTAGCGACTAATCCAGCTAGCTGCCCTCGGATAAGCACTTTATCCTCTTTCGAAGCCCACCCGGATATTATGTTTGCCAGCATCATGGAAAATGTAGGGAAAATGGGAGGGAGCGTCAACGAGCGGCCAATTACCGGACTAATGGCTTCCATCTTCTCCGGCGTTAACGAGGGTCCACAATGCACTTTGTGTTCGTTCGACTATTTCATCCTGATGTTTCTTCTTGCTTTTTTCCATTCTTTTCTACCTCACCCGTTCTATCACGTTTTCATTTTTAAAAATCATCTTTTGTTGGGTAAGCTAAATATTCTAGCGGAAATTTTTTTTTCTCCTTTTTTTTTTTTTTGTGGCACAAAGTAAAAATCTTTTTCAGTCGATTTTTCTTATCTATCATAATTTCTTTGAATATTTTTCACTATTTTCTTTTTTCTTTTCTTTTTTTCTTTTGTTTTTTTTTTCTTTTTTTCTTATTTTTGTTGTCTTTCTATTTTTGTCTGTCTTTCTCGATGATATCGCGTTGCGTTCATTAAATTTTTCTTACAATCTCTCTCTCTCTCTTTCTCTCTCTCTCTCTCTCTCCTTTTTATTCTTCGTTTACCCTCTTTTCTTCTTCTTTCGACCAGAGACAGCGAGAAGATAAGGTACTTTTATGGACTCTGAGATTTCCCATGCGTCACTAGGATTATTACGGCTCGCAGCGAAGAATAAACAAACTTTTAAAGCCGACGAGACTACTATTACTACTACTACTACTACTACTACTACTACTACTATTGTAAACGACTACGATGGTGTAAGCTCGTAGAATTTTCGTTATGAATATCAAAAATGCTATGTAATACCAACGAATCCTTTTATCGAGGTAGAACGTGTTTATATAAGGATTATTATTCGTTTAAGAAAAGATTTTCCTTCAAAAGTTGTAATTAAAACGAGTTTTCAGTTTTCCCTTATAGTTTTACGATATCGAAACGATATACTATACGATATACTATAATAGTACATTTTCGATATCTTCATAAATAAGGCACATACGTGGATGTTGTAACTTTTACCTTAGTTCATAGAATACTATATCAAAATGTGACCGTATATAAGTTTCGATAAGGATAACCAACGAAAGTTTCATCGAGCCTTGCAGTTTCGAAGAGCATTCGAGTGAATCCGTATATATCTATAGGGAATTTAAATCGTTCATGGGATTCCCATATGTTCTTCTTTCGTTTCAGCATTTTCCTTTTCTATTCGTTTAATCCGAAAGTAAAATATCATATAATATTTATGATTATAGTAGTAGTAGTAGTAGTAGTAGTAGTAGTAACAGTAGTAGTGCCGATAATAATACCAATAGAAATAACGTAGAAAGTAGAGAAAGTTTATTAGAAAATGAATGATTATTTTGATCGATAACGATGATCGTAATAAACAAGATCGTAAATAATATCGAAATAGAATCGTAAGAAGGTGAAAATTCAATAGTAGTAATATCATTTTCCTCGAAGCGGTGAATTTAATCGAACGTTCTATCGCATACGGACGAACATAAATGGGCAGATCACATCCCGTATACCTTCAATCCTATCTCTCTCTTTCTCTCTCTTTCTTTCAACGAGAGTTCCTGGTACATAAATTTTCCCTACGGCGATTCTGCGTCAACCGCGTCCACGCGTTTCTTACTTACACGGATGAGACACGCTTCGTTGAGAATAACGTACCTGCTTGGTTGCTTGCTTACTTACTTACTATATCTGGTTTGCATCTTAGAATTAACCGAAATTCTGAATAATACGATAATAGTTTGCTTATTCTATCTACATTTTCTTCATCATAGTTTTATTCGTTATCATTCTAAAGTTTCTAATTGTGTTAGTCGGAGCAAAACGTGACGATTCGAAAGATTTCACTCTCTCTTTCTCTCTCTCTTCCCTTCTCTTTCGCTTTCTGTTTCTGTTTCTGTCTATCTGTCTATCTATCTGTCTGTCTATCTATCTGTCTGTCTGTCTGTCTGTCTATCTATCTTTCTCTCTCACTTAGTACGTGACGCAATACGAATAATTCATTCCATAGACAAGCAATGTTACCGGGAGGATAGCCCGAGTAACTTTAATTAATCCAAAATGAACGAGCTCGAAATAACGAATAACGCATATCGGAAGTTCTAGAAGCATTCGAACGCGTTTTAATAACGCAAGCTTTTCAATTAAACTCAAAATGACATCGTTAAAAACCTAGGACCGGCTGGTACCACGGCTACAAAATTAATTTCTCTCTCGGTTCCGCCGGGTCGTCCGTTGCTTTGCTGCTTTGCAATTTTCTCTCTTCTTCCAACTTTTTTTTTATTTCTCCTTCCGCCCCTCTCCTCTCTCTCTCTCTCTCTCTCTCTCTCTCTTTCTCCTTTCTCTTTCTATTTCTTCCTCTCTTATTTTTCTTTTTTTCTTTTCTTTTTCCTTCCGCGCCCGAATCTATTACGTACGCAATCATAACGCGTTCACAACTCTTGAAAACATTTTCACTTTTTCCTTTCTTTTCCAGTTTTTTTTCTCTCTCCATCTCTCTCTCTCTCTCTCTTTCTCTCTTTCTCCCTCTCTTCTGTTCTTTTTTTCTTCCTCCCCTTTTCGTTTTCATTAACACGTAGGAAGAATAGGAAAGAAACGAAAAAAGAAAAAAGAAAAAAGAAATGAAGCAGAAGATAAAAAGAAGAAAAAAAAGAGAAGGAGGGGAAGGAGACGTCTCGTAGACGATCTATAACGTATCTCGTACTCTATCCTATCAACCCAGAATTTTTTGTTCTCCGGGAGAGAAGGACGCAGAAAAGAGGGTAAGAAAACGGATCTGACGCCACTAACAATCAATTACCTCTGGCAATCGTACTCGGTGGTAAGCCATTGTAGGAAAACATCGAACT
>NC_060962.1:8335087-8337587 GCF_910589235.1 Vespa crabro
TGGAGGTTGATTAAATTTATAGCATGGATGACATACGTTGAGCGAAAGAACCGCGAACGATCTAAAAACATTGACTTAGTACGAGCCGGTGATAGTCACGGAACTATTACTATTACTACTACTACTACTACTACTACTACTACTACTACTACTATTAGTAGTGCTATTATTATTACTGCTGTTGCTGTTGCCGTTGCTATTGGAAAGGAGCTTAGTAGAAGACAGTCTCTAGGTTTTTCTTCGCAAATGATCAATGAAATATATCCGACTAAGGTCGTCATAACGGAAGAAGGAATTCCTATCTTGAAGCGTTACAGTTTGGAGACGAGTCTTATTACAGAACGAATTAAATTTTAATTTCTTTTTTTTTTTTCTTCTCCTTCTTCTTCTTTTTTCTTCGATTTTCGGTTATAAATTTTATGTACTACGTAAGAAAATAATTATCGCATATATTACTAATCCCAGTGCAATAAATTAATGTTTGTTTTGAAAATAAATGAATTAGTTTGCTAGCCAATGGTAATACGTGTTTCGAATAATTACATCGGATATAGTCGAACAATGATCTCCTCGAGGAAATCGAATTGTAAGACCGGTGTTGCTTAGCCTCGGTAATTATTTCAAGAAAATCGTTAGGCATCTTCCGCCTGAGCGAATACATACGTGCGTTTCGCGTTATCCGGAGGAAGAACGATATTGTAAATTACACCAAGCCAATCCAATTAACGGCGACGGGCGTCTCATTTGATTCGCGAGCGTGAAATGGACGCGCTTCGTAGAAATGAAAACGATTAAGTAAAATAGAGATAAGAAGAATCTGTAATACGTGGATCTGTAGTACTTATCTATCGGCGATACGGATTTTAGAAAGATCTTTCGTTTACCCTTCCGTTTGAAACAAGAATACGAGGAAGAGAACCGCTTACCGTCGGAAGAATGATTTATGCGTGACGGTTCGAAAGTGGGCCGTTCGTGTTCTTAAAACGATTTACGCCTTTCTTACCGCTAAAAGTTTTCACCAACGGCATCGTAAATTTTCGTGAAATCATCGAAAAAAGAAAAAAAAAAAAAAAAAAAAGGAAAAAAGAAGAAAGAAAAGAAAAGAGAGGAGAAGGAAAAAGAAATTTTTCAATTCGTTGAATCCTAAATGATGAAAAAGGTAGACGGGTGTAAAAGAAAAGAAAGAAAGGAGAAGAAAAAAAAAAAAAGAAAAAGAAAAATATAAAATTTATTATCCCATAATCGAAACAACGATCGAAAGAAAATTTATTATATTTCGGTTTACCTATACGAATTTTACTGGAATATAATCAATCGGGGAAACGATTTTTCTGTATAGAAAGTTTCGTTACCGATAAGCTTTTCGTTAGACAATATCCGGGAGCTATTTCCGATCGAATATAATTGCTAACATATCAATTAGCGAATCGGTCGAATAGTTTTAATCAACGAGCAGCGTACGTTTCCCAGAGTAATCAATGCCGACAGTCCGGAAGGTGAACGAGTCCGGTAACTGGCAACCGGCAACTGGCAACTGGAACATAGAGTGCTCGCGGTAATTGATTTCTCTACTTCTACTATCCCCACTGTGTATGCCGGGGGTTTATAGTTACGATCGGTTATATTATCCCTTCGCCGACTACCGGCTCTAATTAATTTACGAGCATAGGCTTACCAGTTAAATCGAGCAACCAATGCGTTCATCTCGATCCTATGTCACGGATTCCGTTTAATACTTATTTCCAATCTTTTTTTTTTTTCCAAATATTCATTGTATTCGTTCGTTCGTTCTTTCCTTCTTTCTTTAGTTTATTGATCTGAGAGAGAAGGAAAGATAAGATTTTCTCAAAGGACAATCTCTTTTTCCTCTTTTTGTCTTCTTCTCGCCACTTCGTTAAAATGTTGAAACTTTTTCTTTCCATCCCCCTCTTCTCTCTCTCTCTCTCTCTCTCTCTCTCTATATATATATATATATATATATATATATATATACATATATATATATACATATATCCCGTTCTCACTTTCGATAAAACCGAACAAGAAAGATCTCGCGTTCACGTTAATTTCCGATGGAAAATTGATTTCCTTGGGATCGTTAGAAACGATCTTCGATCGTTCGAGAAAGGTAGATAGATAGATATAGAATAGACGACTACGATGGTTTATCGACGGATTTTTCCCTGTCGGCGAAGTTTGATTGGGTCGTCGAAGTCGGTTCTGAATTCGGCGGCCTTTCACAATCGCGAACGCTTGGAATACGAAATCGAGAAGTTTCCGATCCTCGTTCGCTCTCCTTTTCCTTCGCTTCCGTCTAGCATATCGACTACGTGCACGATTTCGTATTACCGGTGCACAGGTAATCTCGTCTCGATAAGTGATTTACGGTAAATCGAAATGGAGAGAGAGAGAGAGAGAGAGAGAGAGAGAAAGAGAGAACGAGAGAAAGAGAGATATATATTATCGATTGAAAAGCTCGAGGACCAAGCTATGTATCAAC
>NC_060962.1:8342587-8347587 GCF_910589235.1 Vespa crabro
TTGAAAGAATATACATGGATTTATTTTCTCTCCCTCTCTCTCTCTCTCTCTCTCTCTTTTTTACTTTTTTTTCTTTTCGATGAAGTTTTTTAAGTCCATCTCATTGGCTAGAGACACGAGACGTATTATTTATTCCACGCGAACTTTGCGCTTCTAATAATCCGTCGAAACGAGGCTATCCTTACCAAAACGAATACCAACCAATGGAACGTTCATTTAAATATTAAACCATGCGAGGCCAATGTTAATAATAGTGGCTCTAATTCCGTTGACCTTTCCTCGCTGATTTACATAAACTCTTTCTTCGTTGACTTGTTCCAATTTTTTTGTTCTTTTTTTTTTTTTTGTTCTTTTTCTCTCTTTTTTCTTATTTTTCTTTTTTTTCTTATCTTTTTTTCCTTATATTGTATTTTTGCGGCTTCCTCTCTCCCTCTCTTGTTCTCTCTCTCTCTCTCTCTCTCTTTCTCTCTCTCTTACTTTCTATTTTTCGCTTTCTACATTTCTAAACGACGGATAACGTAACGAGGTTATTCGTTTCTCGGCTTATCGTATCGACAAGAGCTTTTACAATGAATCTATGTTCTACTAGATGTGTATATATATATATTTATATATATATGTATATATGTCTATGTCGCCGTGCGATAACCAACCGTCTATCGCAAGAACATGTTGCGACGTCGTAATACGTTCCGCGTAAATTCGTGGGAAACGTCAATTTTCTATCTAACGCGTTTAGATATATCCAATGATTTCGTAAAACGAAGAAGCCTTTAATTTCTTCGTACTCGTTATTCCTATGAACATTTTCTCATTTGATTCTTGATACATGTATCTATCGAACGAGAAAAATATTTTATTAAGAAATTCTTAAGAAAATTAAATGCGATATTGTTAAAAATGAAAAATACGATGGAACGTTTCAAATGTAATTAAAGGATCGTCGAATTACTTTAAAAGCTTTTTAAACGACCTCAAGTAGGCTGTGCACTTCTCTCTTGGAATTTCAAGAGGTAGAGCTCCTTGCTCTACTCTACTCGACTCGACTCAACTCGACTTGACTCGACTTGACTCGACTCGACTCGACTCGACTCGATTTTTCTTGCCCAACATTAAACGAGTAACGTTGCCCCGCTGGATGACAGATTATTTAATCGTTTCATTACGTCTACTTAAGCAACTCGCAGACATCCGGATAACTAACATCCGACCGTGATCACGACGTCGTTTTGACATTATTACGGATCTCAGATTTTTATGTTCAACTGACATGCGAATAAAACATATAAAGACGAGAGAAAGAGAAAAAGAGAGAGAGAGAGAGAGAGGGAGAGAGAGGGAGAGAGAATGAAGTGTATGCTTTTTCACAATAGCAATAAAGTAAAAGATCTATATCGAAATCGATCGAAACGATCAATATCGATATCGATCGAGTAAGTATCCTCTTCGCGTAAGCACACGGGCAATTCATTTCTCCTTTCTCGCGTCTCTTATAGCTCGTTTCTAAAATCTGCCTCGTTGCGAAGCACTTTAGCCGAACGGATATCGAGAGCATCGCTTTGATTTATCGTAGCTTTACTACGAGTCGATCCGCGAGAGACAAAGCCGCCGTTCCTCTACTTATCATCGAGATTTATAGCTTTTTGAGCCGCGAATGTCGACACCTCGTCTCGTCTAGTCTCGTCTCGTCTCGTCTCGTCTCGTCTCGTCTCGTCTCGTCTCGTCTCGTCTCGTCTCGTATCGTATCGTATCGTCTCGTCTCGTCTCGTCTCGTCTCGTCTCGTACCATCTTACGTTTCTTCGATAACTATGAAAAGAGTGTCTCTCTCTCTCTCTCTGTCTTTATCTATGTATCTCTGTCTCTCTCTCTCTCTCTCTCTCTCTTTTTCGTTAAAGTTTTTTCTACGTTGCGGCATCGTATCACACTTCGCTTCAATCTCGTGAACAAGAAAGTGAGAAAATGATGTTAGAAAATTTGATAAAGGAGAAAGAAGAAAAAAAAAAAAAGGGAAGGAAAGAACAAAAAAAAAAAAAGAAAATCTCCCGGGAATATTGTCTTAAAGAAAGAAAAAGAAAAAGAAAAAGAAAATGGGAAAAAAATTAGAAGAAAGGGAGAAAGAAACGTTGGATCAAAAAAAGTTAGTTCATTATAACAGTGTTCATGAAAGGATTCGAATCTTATGAAATATTCAAAGTGTAACTACGATTATGCGTTGGCATTAATATCGAATCCGAACGGGATTAGTATCATTGATAAGTGTACGTACTACATGCGCGATACTCCCGTTAGACGGATGAAACGTGCTATTTTATTATTTTCCACGCTTTCGTCTATGGTGTGCCTCGCAGGGAGACTTTGCAGTATAGATTACCTTCGTGTAACTGTATCTTCGTTCTCATCCTTCTTCTTCTTCTTTTTTTTTTTTTTCGTTGTTTTTTCCCGTTTTTCGTTTTATTTTTTTTTTTATTTTTTTTATTTTTTTACTTTCCTGTCGATTGCATTTTTACGTCTCTATAGCTTTCTTTATTTCTTTGGCACGTGCACCCAATATATATGTATTTGTATGTATATATATATATATATATATATATATATATATATGTATGTATGTATGTATATATGGTACGTAGTTACGCGCGAACGAAGAGTTAACAGCACCATCGGTAAAACGTATCCCGAAAATTTTTTTTTCTTTCTCTCTTTTTAACTTTCTTCCTTTCTTTTTTTTTTTTTCATTCGTTTTATTGCAACGAAAAAAAAAAAGAAGAAAAGAAAAAAGAAAAAGGGTCGGAAAAACGTGAGAAAACGAACGTGATAACGACGTACACGATGAAAATTTACATATTATTTCGTTATACAGGCACGACGTCGAATCGCACGAATCTGACAATGGCAAATGACTTCATATTTTTTATGAATTTTCCACTCTCTATCTGGTTCTACCGCACGTTCAACTACATCCCGAAATAAACTAGATTTGGTGTAGCCTTTTTCATGACAGAAATGATATTATTTTATTACAAATTATTATATCACATTGCTGTGAATTTAATACCGAAAGAAAGAGAGAGATAAAGAGAGAGAACGAGAGAGAGAGAGATATATATATATATAAATGCAGAGATAGACAGTATATCAGGTTTTTATTCTCGTGCTATGACGATTTAAAAATAATAAAAATCAAAGTTCATCGTACAAAATGATTCATATATGAAACTATCTGTGAATCATATGTCGTGATCTAACTTCCGTTCTATTTCTCATGGAAAAAGAAAAAAAAAGAAAAGAAAAAGATAAAGAAGACAAACAAATGACAGTCCTTTTGTTATTATGCGTTGTATCGAAAAACAAAAAAAAAAGAAAAAAAAAAAAAAAGTAATAAAGAAAAAAAAATATCGTCGATCATTCCGACGATTTCTTTTCTTTTCTTTCTTTTTTTTGTCTTCTTCCTTTGATTTCATTAAAATACGTGATCCTTTTTCTTTTTTTGTTTTTTCTTTTTTCTTTTCTTTTTTTTTTCTGTTTCTTTCTTTTCGTTTTTTTTTCTTTTTCCCCTTTTACAAATGCAAAAATTTCAACTTTGTCAATTGTAAGAGAGTCATTAGCGTGATAAAACGTAAAGAACGGTCGCGAAACGAGATCGAAGACGTACGTACCGTTTACTGACTCGTAGTGTGATTAATCTTATACGGTATTGATATTATAATTAGCTCGTTGCAGGCACACGAGTTATAAGCGTCGACGTTGACTCATCGTCGCTTCCAGCATGCTTTTTCATTCGCTTTAACAGCTTCTTCTCTCGTCCTCCTTCTCCACCTCATTTTCTCGCGCGCTTAGATCCCACTTCCTCTCTTTCCAACGATTGATTTATGTGTTTCATACTTGACTTGTTTCTTCCTTTTTTTCTTTGTTTTTTCTTTTCTTTTTCTTTTTCTTTACTTTCATTTTTTTTTTCCTTTTCTTTTCTTTTACATAATCATAACATAAAGAGTTCATCGAAAAAAATATATTGTATTTTATAGTCTCATCGTATCAAATTATTATTTTCATAAATAACGTTGAAACATCGTAAATTATATATATATATATATATATATATATCGTTATACGTTAATTCGTTGATAACAAAACTTATACGATGTCACAAAGGTTAAATTATGTTAACTGAGAGTGAGAGTGAGAGAGAGAGAGAGAGAGAGATAAAGAAAGATAGATAAAGCGAGAGAGAGAGAGAGAGAGAGAGAGAGAGAGAGAGAGAGAGAGAGAAAGAAAGAGAGTATGTATTAATAGGAACGAATAAATTTTCGTCACGACCCAAAGAGAAATAGGAATTAGAGAGATGTATTAACAGATGGATAGAGATAGAGAATCTTGAAATCGTACTTCCGAGGTAGCTAAAGTTACTAAATTAGTAAGCAATGAATAATTTCCTGCGTGGTTTATGAACGACGACAACGACAATGAAGAAGATGACGACGACGACGACGACGACGACGACGACGACGACAACAACGACAACGAAGACGACGAAGAAGACGAAGACAACCGACATAGATGAGAACAAGTAGGAAGATGACAAGGAGCAAAGCCCAGATGCCGTTCCCGCGTAATTTAGCGACTTATACGTCGTGCCGAAGGCAACGGATGTGCAAGGAGCTTTCTTCGAATATACGACGTCTACGATAACTACGACGACGACCAGAGGAAGAGAAACTCCGAATACGAGAACGGAACGTTCGAGACAATTTGCTAAGTGTGAGAGAAATTAGAGATTCTCCAAGATAGTATGAATCTTGATAGTATATATATATATATATATATATATATATATATATATATATATATATATATAGTAGGTCAATGGTATTGAACTTTTACCCTAAATCTCGTAATCGTCATTCTCATTCTCTCTTTTTCTCGACTCCAATTAAACCACAAAGAAAATAATCGATCGAAAAACGAACAACTGATCCCCTTTCCCAATTCTCATCGTTTTGAT
>NC_060962.1:8352587-8362587 GCF_910589235.1 Vespa crabro
TTTTTCTTTCTTTTTTTTTTTCCTTTTATCTTTCTATTTCTATTCTGTTCGAATATATTTATCCTTTTTTTTTTCGTTTCTTTTTTCTTTTTCTTTTTTCTTTTTCTTTTTTCTTTTTCTTTTTTCTTTTTCTTTTTTCTTTTTCATTTGTTGTAGACCCATCGAGGCAAACGCGTATTATCTAAACGTTATCGTCGACGATTCGAAAGTTCTCCAATTTAATTATCTTCTGATTGTACTTAATTGGCCGTAATGGAATCCGTAATTGCCAGCTTGCAACGACGTTAATGACTTTTTATATGCTGCCTCTTAGGACCGAGAGAAGGAGGAGAAGGAGGAGGAGGACAGAGGGAGCAGGGGTGGGTCAGAATAGAAGGGGTAGGATAAACGTTTTATTATTAGTATTAAGTAGATCGTGAAAGGAGAAAGAATAAGATAGAAGAATGTGCAACTATGTGTAGGTGTAAAAGATTCTTTTCCCTGTTTTCGAATATGATTTGAATGTATTAATAGGTAAATCCTTTTATACTTTTTCATCTAATTTATATATTAATTATTTTCAATTAATTTCCATAAGTCACTGCTATTCGTATCAAAACAAAAAAAAAGAAAAAAAAAAAAATAGGAAAAAAACAAACAGCCGAAGTAGATCTTATAGATCTTTTTGTAGACAGATTAAAAAAAAAAAAAAAAAAGAAAAAGGAACAAAGAAAGAAAATATTATCAAATTGTAAGAAGGATGGAAAACTAATGAAAATTAATGTAACACGTTTCTAATACTGCTGTTCTCTGTCTCTCTGTCTCTCTCTCTTTCTCTTTCTCTCTTTATTTCATACATATATACACACGAAGTAGTATACTTCATCGGTATAACGTTTTGATACATCTCGCTCGACCTCAGAAACACTTTGCCTCATGCGTTCCATGGCACATCTAAAGCCTCCACGTCCCGCTAACGCAAAACCATCTTTCTCTCTTCCTAGACTCGTGCAGTTGCATAAACGTCTAGCAATTTGTCATATCTCAACATCGCTCGGACTCACGCACGCGTCTAGAACCTAGAGTGCATTAAAAAAAAGAAAAAAAGAAAAAAAAAAGAAAAAAAAGAAGAAGAAAAAAAAAGAAGAAAAAGAAAGAAAAAGATAAAAGAGAAAAGAAAAAGAAAAAGAGAAAAAAAAGAAAAAGAATCAAGCCATGACCGAGGGGAAGCGAATGTAATAAGCCAAGGCGCTTTATATTTGCGATTTTACAAAACAGATAGCGATAAGTTACGCTCTCATCGTTCCTCTCAAGATTTTGCAACATCTCGCGAAGGGATCTCTCTTTCTCTCTCTCTCTCTCTCTCTTTCTCTCTTTCCTCTCTCTCTCTCTTTCGCTTTCTCTCTCTCTCTCTCTCTCTCTCTCTGTCTCTACGGAATGTTAAATCGTTGCTGATCCGTCATTGTCAATTAAATATTAATCGCTCATTAGTCAAGGAATAGCTCGAGTTCGTGAAAGCTATGGTTTATTCGCTAATACATAACATCATCCCGTCTATTATTTTTTGATTCGATTCAAAACCGTTAGAATTCATAGAACATTTCAAACGAGAAAATAATATCCGTTCCATCTTTTCTACGTTTTAATGATTGCGATAGGAAGTAGACGATACATGGATCTACGAAAAGAAATTCAATACGGAAATGTAACGTTATTACGTTTCATAATCTTATTATCGCATTGGCTTTCACAATGGTATTATATTTCTTTCGTTTTAATTGTTCCCATGCGGAATGGGAAAATGAAATTACGTTAGGCGTGTTGGAAATAATTTTTTTGAAAATTGAATTCACGAAAGATAATGGGAATGGTTCTTTCTGTAATATATATATATATATATATATATATATTTTTTTTTTTTTTGAGTATTTGTTAAAATCAAAGAGAAATATAAAACAAAGAAAAAAAATGATAAAAAAAAAAAAAAGAAGAAACGTTCGATATATTTTTACATTACAAAATTGTCTATACGCTTATGTGCTTACATAAGTACATTTACATACATATGTAAATTTGATATCAGGAAAGTATCAAACTGGTACAAAAAGAAGAAGAAAGATAGAGAAAGAGAGAGAGAGAGAGAGAAAGAGAGAGAGAGAGAGAGAGAAACAGAAGAAGGGAGAGAAAGGAACTCACAGAAGAAACCGAGCTACCAAGTAGCGCGTAACGCGGACATTAAGAGGGCAGATAGCCAAGACAAGAATAATATGGTACAATGATTCGAATGCAAAGGATAAAACGTTGTTAACAACGGGCAACCGTTCAATTGTAACAACTTAGAGTAAGTAAGTATATCGTGGTAATTAACGAATTAACATTAGTTTATACGTCAGTTACATACAATGCTTCTATGCTACGATCTTTTTAGTAGGTCAAGCAAAAAAGAGAAGATATATATATATATAAAACTTTGATTAAAAGAAAAAAAAAAAAAAAGAGAGAACGTCGAAATGACTTGGACGGCGACATCGAAACGAAGTGACGTCGAAAAATTTCAAGTGAACATCGGTTTAAATAAATGACCGTGAAATGCGCGTGAAATACGGAGAATATAAGAGATAGAGAAAGAGAGATAGAGAGATAGAGAGAAAGATCTTTGCGACGATGTAAAACGCTTTTACGAGACCTTAGCAATTTCCGATTAGAAATGCTTTTTCCGATACTTTATCTTTTTCTTTTTCTTTCTTTTTTTTTTTTTTTTCTTCTTCATCTTCTTCCTTTTTTTCTTCTTTTTCTTTTTTTATCTTCCTCCACTCATCTTTCATCTCTTCTTTCTCATACTGCACTATGTGTGTATGTGTATGTGTGTGTGTGTGTGTGTGTGTGTGTGTGTGTGTGTGTGTGTTGTGTAAGATATTAAAACTCGATAAATATTCAATTCATTTTGACTGTGAAAGTTAAATTAATTTTCTTTATTGCGTCTCATTATCGATATGTAATCGATGTAAATATATATATATATATATATATATTACATTATATAATGAATACGAGAGAAAGAGAAATGATAGAAAGCTCATTGATAATACGTATTCATTACGCATTATAAAATCTAATTCAGAGATACAGAACAGAAAGTTTAATCTTTGTACTGATAGAAATTAATACCTATGTTTCAATACGAGATATCCATGTTAATAATTATGTTAATGCAATCTAAATAGTATTAATATAGATGAAATTATTTATTTTACTTAACGAATATACTAACGAAGAATATTTCAATTTACTAATGAAGTCCCACGTAACGTTCGTAATCACTGTTATCCTCGAAATTAACAGTTTAACGATGCGATGAAAACAATTATGTCAAATTTCAACGGCTCCAAATCCATTTCGATATATATATATATATATATATATATATATATATATATATATATATATATATGTATATAGATAAATATTTATCATTTTTAGATACCTCTAATTCGCGGAATAATAATTATTCAACATCTTTTCGAATGTTTTGTAGTATCTAACAAAAGAAAAAACAAAAAAATATCTTAAATATCTTCGCTATTTTTTTGTAGTTGTTTTTATCGAGTTTTTCTTCCTTTTTTTTTTATTCTTTTTATTTTTTTTTTATTTTTTTTTTTTTTTATACGTATTTACGTCAGTTTTCATAAACACACTCGAAACCATTTCATAAAACCAGGCAACGAAAAAGGTATAAAATTTTTTCCTGTCCTCGTTTAGATAAATCTGCGAGTTATTATATTGATGATAAAAAAGTGCTTTTTCGATAGATATCGTATGACATAAAAAAAAAAAAAAAAAATAAAAGAAAAAAAAGAGGAAAGAAAACATCTTACGTCTTTTTCGTTTACGACCTTTTTTTTTTATTACCTTTTTTTTTTTATAACATGGTCGACATGATGAATACAGATTTGCTTTAATTTTATAAACTCAATTTTCTATAAGACACTGATAAAAAAATTTTTTCTATACGTACTATGCACACTGATATCGATGATTAATCTATATATAATATATACATATATATATGTATATATCGATCCTCGTAATATTTAGCTCGGCGAATTAAACGACTACCATATACAAAGATATCAGTGACCTATGTATATAAATTGTTAAAATTTACTTCGGACTTAGCGAATTAATGGAAATAGATATGTTTTTAAGAGTTATATATAAAAATATCAATGTTTTTTATATAAAGATTTTCGAAACTTTTTCGAGACTTAAATACTCATTTCCCGAAAAAAATATCGATAATTTTTCACGACCCACTTGCTCGCAAAGCATATTTTAAAAAGGTAGAAGAGAGAATGGGCGAGTTAATAAAAAACTGGACAGAAATAATAATTCTTATATGATCTTCTTTTAACTGAATGGATGTTGAATTGTTCAAACGACGATTCTAAATGATTAAAATTCTTTCAAATAAACATGTAAATTATTCTCATATTTTAATATTTAACGCGAGCGAAACTTTTTGAGAATGTTGATTCCTATATCAATTCATAGAACTTATTTTTGCATGAATGCATGAATGTTCATTAATACTGTAAATTCCTTTTACGTTGTTTTATCTTAATTTGATATTCTTTTCTTTTAATTGTCTTTCCAAAACGAAACTATTCATAATTAACGTTTGAAAAACTTTGAAAAACTTTTCAAACGTTCGTCGAATACAGAAAAGAGTATTTGTCGAATGTTAATGGAGTCGCTATACTTTAGTTCCCCGAGGAATCGAATTTTCCCCGAATAGAAAAGGGAGAATTTTCGATTAAGGAATTATCTCCCATTAGGGTCCTTATTTCTAGAGCTTGGAGAAATTACGAAGTTTAAGCGGTTGGTACACAAAGCGACCCCATGCACGGTAAAACGACGAACCGTGAAATAAATAGGAGTCACGGGAAATGCTTGGTAGGGGCATTTGAGGGGTGGGGAGGGGGAAGAGGGCGAAGAACGCGGGATGGTGGATGGCTCGAGCAATTTCGTTTGTCCTTTGTAGTGGTTGCTTTTTAGATAAAACGATTACCGTATCGCATAGGAATATAGTTCGGTTAAAGCGTCCCAATTTGTATTTTTCTGAAAAAATGATGGATAAATCTTTTTAAGTTGTCGGCATTTTATCCTTTCGTTTTTTTCTACATATACGTATATATCCGACGAAGAGTTTTGCATTAATCGAAACGCGAAATACAAAAATGAAAAAGAGGAAAAAAAGAAAAAAAAAAGAGAAAAAAGAAATAGAAGAAAGAAAACAAAACAAAAGAAAAAGTAATAGAAAAAAGGAATTACGATCTAAATCGTTCGATGATATTCCCACGCGCCTTTTCTTTAGAAAAACTTCACTATTGACATAACCGTGCGAAGTATAATAAGAAATAGCGTCACTAAATAGCGTCGGTCTAGGTTTATTAGAACGTACGGATCGCTGATTCACGTTACGTCCGTGTAGATACTTGTCTGTTGGATGTATAAATCTGTGTATATTTGTGTATGTGTGGTAGCGGGCTAGAGTTGGCCTTTTTTCCTCCCCACCCCACCGCGCCCCTTCCCACCTCGTTCGACTTCCTTACCCAACCCTACCCTCTTCCTTAGTTTAGCAAGAAATTGATGATTCTCGCGAGGCGACCGCAAAAGACGTTTTTGGATCGACGCTTTTTCATGGTTCTCAGACGCTGCTTCTAACTGTTCTTCCGCCATTCCACAGCTCGGGGGTACTGCCTAACGTTCCATCGCCGTGTCGCGGAATACTCCGAAGAAAACGGCTCCTTTATGCAGCTCGTTAACCCTCTATACCTGGAACGAAAGATAGAAGGAGAGAGAGAGAGAGAGAGAGAGAGAGAGAGAGAGAGAGAGAGGGCGAGTAAGAAAAAGAAAGACCGAGCGAGAAGAAACGCGAGTAGGTAGTAAGCCGCGAGTCCTATCCTCGCGTAATATTTTATACTAAGGTATAGGTATAGGTATAGGTAGGTTAGTAACTTTCTCAAGAAGGCGATCCGTCCTTCCGAGAAGTCTTCTTATCCGCTTAGATAACGAGGGATTTAGCGGATTATAGATAACGCGCTTGGCCTGTTCAAGAAGATAGCCGAGAAGAACTCGCGGCGGTAGCCAGAGGACTTTCGTTCCGTTACAATGCACGACCTTTAGGTATACATGGGCCATCTTTCTCTCTATCTCTTTCTCTCTCTCTCTCTCTCTCTCTCTCTCTCTCTCTTTCATTTTCTTTCTCTTTCTCTTTCTCTCTCTCTTTTTCTCCTTCCAAATTTTCTCTTCAGTGACGTGAGGAATACTATTTTTCTTCTTCTTAAAAAAAAATGTACGAAAAGAACTTCCTATTTCTTTCCCGTTCTCTCTCTCTCTCTTTCTCTTTCTCTCTCTTTCTCTTTCTGTCCGTCAGATATGAAATTCTCGCATTATAATAACACGACTCTGAAGATCTTTGCAACGGGCCTCTCTTTGATATCTTTCACTTGTCGGCTTTATCGATGTCTCGGCTCGAACGAGCACGAAACTCTCGTCGTATACACAAGTACTACGTCCGTCATTCTACGTCAGAAAAGGCGCGGGAACAATCGCTTAGAACTTCCGCGAGGATTAATATCTCGAGTCGTTTACGAGGAAGAGGTCCTACCAGGGGTCATTAATGCGAGATATCCGAGCTTAGGACTGTCCGATCCGATGCCGTTATCACAGCCCACGTATTATACCATGATTCTCGCTTTAATATATTTTCACTATGGGCAACAACGCGTTTTCATTGCTAGTGGCACGTACCAGACTAAGTGGAATATCTAGAAATAGAGAAAAGGATAAATAGAAAGAGTAAGAGAGAGAAAGAGTAAGAGAGAGAAAGAGTAAGAGAAAGAGAAAGAGAGAGAGAGAGAGAGAGCGAATGAAAGACAGGAGGATCCTGAATAATCGTCCCAGGTGTTCATAGACAACAGTGACAAGGCGCATGAGGCCGATTCGTCGTTTGTCACCGAGCAAACACGATGTGCAATCCGGCAGCGACATCGTCCGTAATGACATTATACTCCGCTTACAATAATGATCGCCCCGGGTGCGTGGGCTTGAGGAGGAGCTCAACCCGGGCAAAGGCATAACGGTAAAGACACCCGTGTCGAATACGTTTCACTTAGCTCCTATTCGTTTCCTGAATCGTTCCACCGGTTGTCCGGTTCTTTTAATGGTAACGTAGAACTCTCCAGTTCTCTCTCTCTCTCTCTCTCTCTCTTTCTCTCTCTCTGTCTCTCTCTCTCTTTCTTTCGAGTCTTGTATACCAGGCTTGTGCGAAGGATAAATTGAAGAAGAGAGATATACGATCACGCTTCGTTCGACAAAGTACGACGAACCGCTTCTATCGCGAGCATACATCCTTGCTTTTCAACATAATCGATTATAGGGAATACTCAATACGCAAACATTCTACGATAAATATCCTTGACGTCGCGATTCTTTGTGATTTCATTCGCTGAAACTGTTTAAATCGTTAAAACTGTTCTTTTATTTCTCTCTCTCTCTCTCTCTCTCTCTCTCTCTCTCTCTCTCTCTCGTTTTCTTTCTCTCTCTATCTTTATTTTTCATACAAAAATATCAATCGATCGGATAATAATGAGAAAGCATTGGACAAGATAATTAATTTTTAATTTCATGCTGTTCATTTTCGTTTTTTCTTCTTTTTTATTATTTTTTTCTTTTTTTTTGTTCTTTTTTCTTAATGTTTTCCTTTACAAGGAAAACTTCGTAAAAGGAAAAGAAAATTGTGGGTAGATTGTGATGGATCCTTAGAAGAAAGGAACGGCGATGTGAGAGTGGGTGAGAGGGGTATGGGATAGAAGGGGAAGATGTTTTGCGACAGATAGAAAACGTTGCCGGATCAAATGGCACGTAAAGAGTAGGAACACCCCAGCGTTACATTCGACATGGCCCTGTCAGACCGATTACTATCGCTCCTATTTCTATCTCTCTTTCTCTCTTGTGAAGCAACATCGAACAGGCGTGTCCGTGCACCTTTTTCAGATCATGCTAGAGCCCCAGTCTCTCTCTCTCTCTTTCTCTTTATTTCTTTCTTTCCTCTTCGTATTACAGCTTTTACTCTCTCTACAAGCTTTACAACTTTTCATGGAATGATTGCGGCCAAGTGTACCGAAGCTTCACCACGTGCTGATTTTAAATCTCTCTCTCTCTCTCTCTCTCTCTCTCTCTCTCTCTCTCTCTCTCTCTCTCTCTCTCTCTCTCTCTCTCTCTACTCTCTTTCGCTTTTCCATTCTTCTTTGCATCTATTAAAATAAATTTTCCTTTTTATACGGGTTTTAAATCATAACCTTGAAAGTTGAATCACGAAGATTAGCTTACACGTAAGGTATGAAAAAAGGAAAAGAAAAATTAATAATCGTCAATTTTCATGGGAAGGGGGAGGAGAAGGGACAGGGAGAGGAGGTATAACGTAAAGGCGATTAGGCGAGATGGAAATTAATGAAATCGGGGTAATAAAAAAAGGGTGAATCGCGTGTGTATAGTCTGTTCCTTGAACGAGATATAAATCGTCGAGTAGTAGCGTTAATGTTGCAGAGAAATGGCACAATGGCACGTAGCAATACCATAACAGCCCGTATTAATTCAAACGAGGAGACCGCATGATCGAAGTGCGAAGGCACAGAGCATAAGAGAGAGAGAGAGGGAGAAGGGGGAGGAGAGAGAGGAAAGATGGGAGAGGATAGGAATCGGTTCAATGGAATTCCGCGTTGTAGATATCAGAGGCCATTACATGTACTGACAAATCAATAGGGTATGTACGCGTTATCTAGCGTTATTTCTAGCCAGTCTGTATCAAGCCACTATTGCGACTCTGCTTTAGCTCGGTATTCGACGGTACCAACCGAGGCCAATGGCTTCACTTTGGACAGGACGAATTAACGTTTAAGAGATAGCCAAATGCCAATACCTAACGATTATCGCAAATCACAATGTCGGATTAATCTCTTCGAGAGATATATGTATGCTCAATCCTCGAGAATGATATGCCGTGTTACATTGCGTCTTTATATATATATATATATTTTTTTTTATATATATATATATATTTTATTTTCAAGACATTCCATCGATACAGTTTTCTTCAGGCATTTCTAACGATGAATCTTTCCATTAGTTTAACTATAAAGAACAATAACGTAGCTATCTATAATGGTAACGAACGATCGAGGATACCCAGATACACGTATCCCTATTACACTGTTCAAACGGTAATAATTCGCTTAGATCGCATTACCAAATGTACGACCGGTAAGCAAATTTCGTAATCTACTCGCTTTACGTTCTCACGTTGGAAACGCATTAGACATCGAGGTTAGACTCGTACGATTATCCTAACAGCTTCTGTAGAAACCTATATCATGAGCAGCGACCCTTCCGAAATAAACGTTTGCCCGGTACAGTGCTAACGCGATCTATTTGCACGCGATCCACGTAGGTATCTATCTATCTATCTATCTATCTATCTATCTATGTACGTACACGTACGTGTACGTACGTACATACGTATGTATCTATGTATGTATGAGCATAGTTACATGCTTTATCGTCCATCGTCGTCGAATGTGTTTCGATTAAATCGAAACTCAAATCACATAGGATCGTAAAACTTTACGACGTAATTTTATCGTATTCTATGAATTTATAAATTATAAACGAACCAAAGGAAATTTACTTACTAGAGTTTCGTTAATTTCTATTTCTAAATTAACAGAAGGATTCGTCTCTATATATAACTTTCACGTATTTCTCGTTCTTTCGCATATTCATCAGAATGAATAATTAATTTATTTCCTTTAAACTAGATCCAATTGCATTTATGTGCTTCCGTAACAACCCTTGTACTTTTGAACCCTCAATCGTGCTTTTACATAAACGTAGACAACAGACAAACAAGTAAATATACGTATGAATCTCGTTGTATTCATTGAGAAACCGATTTCTTTGA
>NC_060962.1:8365087-8397587 GCF_910589235.1 Vespa crabro
AACAATGGCACTTTGTGCGCCAGTTGGAAAACCGTGCCGATGCAACGGAACAACGAGTAGGAACTCTTTCTCTCTTTCTCTCTCTCTCTCTCATTCTCTTTCTCTCATTCATTCTACGTACGCGTTCGTGCGGTTAAGTCGTTACGCATTCTCCGACAAATGCATCGATAATTTCGAAACCGTACTAACGATTCTCTCTGACTGAAAGTCAATGGTTTTATTATCTGAGACTTTGTGAAAGGGAATCGCTAATATTGTTGAATTATATCATTCATCAACTAAAACGTGTCTCATTCGTTTCAAATTAAAACAAAGAAAGCTCTCTATTGTATGTAGTATTTTATTTTCCTGTCATTTTCCTTTTTTCCTTTTTCATTTTTCTTTTTTTTTCTTTTTTTTTTTTTTTTTTTGTACAATTTCTTCGTTTTTTTTTTCTTTTTTTTTTTTTTTGTTATCGAAAAGAAAAAGAAACAAAAGGAAAAAAGAAAAATCGGCGAAGTTTAAATACTCACGTACGCGAATTCGCAGAATTTACGATGAGATCATAAAGGAAAAAAAAAAAAAAAAAAAAAAAAGAAAGAAAAAAATCTATACGTTTTAATCGACAGATAATTGCATTATCGTTCGTTCTTCTTTATTACTTTTTAACGAATATACCGATCGACCAATATATACCATCATATAGTGATAAGAATCTCTTATCGAAATGGAATAATTCTTTGATTTAATCGTGCGGTGATCGGAAAAGTTTACAGTTAGACGCAATTACACGAACGAGTAGGCCTGAACGTAGTAATGGACGTCGGAATGTTTTAGCGGTAATCGAAATCCGGATACTTCTTTAAGGTTCAATCGGCACCGATTTATATATATAGGATTTATTCCGAGTGGTCTACGGTTCCCGTGATACGAAAAAAAAAAAGTGATTCTTCCTTGAGCTACCGCTTTTCCCCAATCCAATTTGAGTATCCAATCGAAATGATTAAACATCCTTTTTATACCGAATCGAGAGGAGAATCGAAAGAAAATGTAATCGGTGTCGTTCCCCCTTACCTCTTCCTCATTTACATTTTGTTTCTTTTATAACGAGATCCATCGTTGCTCGCAATCAAAAAGTATTCTTCTTTTTTGTTTTCTTTTTTTTTTCTTTTTTTTTCTCTCTCTTTTTTTTTCTTTTTTTTTTTTTTTAAATCGACAATTACACGTTTTCCATCACAATAAGATATGAATAAATGTTTCGTGGCAAACGTTTACCTTCGATGTGATTTCTTTTCTTTTCTTTTTTTCGTTCTCTTTTCTTTTCTTTTCCTTTCTTTTCTTTTTTTATTTTATTTTTGCGAAGAAGCAATCTATTCGAATGAGCAAGAATTTTATATCAAGTCAATTACATTTAGGTTTGCATCAAATTGAAGATGATGAAGAGAAAGACGACGACGAAGAAATTCCACGAGAAGCTTTCGTTTAATCCAATTTCATTAGCCTTCTGTGAACTTTAGCACGGACTTTATTTTATCCTCATCGACTTGAGCGTACTTTACTTTCCTCCGTTTATTCCTTTCTATATTAAGGTCTATCCTATGGAATGAAGTTCGATGGTTTGTAAGAAACGTAAAGGTTTTCTTTCGCCGTTAGCGAGAAAGATTCGACATAAATTTATTTCATTTACAATTTTATTTCTATCTTACGCTCGGCTCAATTATAAAGAATAAATTCAAAAAAGCACGAAGAATATGATAAGAAGAAGAAGAAGAAGAAGAAGAAGAAGAAGAAAAAGAACAAGTGGAAAAAGAAAAAAAAAGAAGACTTCATTATTTTTCAATTACCATAAACCAGTAGCATGACAGCTTTTTCAGTTTCTCGGTAGGAGAGCTAAAGAGAAGAAGAACAAAAGAAGAAGAAGAAGAAGAAAAGAAAAAAAAATAGTCGAACCGGAGGGTAAAAAAGACATAGAATTTTAAACGAAAATTTGTTGTACCTAACTATTCTCAACCGCTTCGTATACCAAATAGCTTAAATAATTAAAGGATCCTTTAAAAGATCTCTCTCTCTCTCTCTCTCTCTTCCACTCTAATATCTTTCTCTTATAGAAATTTCGCAGAGTCAACGAAAGGATTCCTCCTGGATCCTTTCCTGTGTAAGAGGAAACGCGATAATAGCGATAAGAACCGAATGAAGAAGTGTAGCATAGAAAGAGAAAGAGAAAGATAGAGAGATAGATAGATAGAGAGAGAGAGAGAGAGAGAGAGAGAACTTTGGCGTGTAGATTCGTAAGGACCTTTTGGGTGGTGACGTACGGGGTTGAAATCACCTCGTTAGCCCTTTACCCGTTGCTTTTACTCCCAGCCATAGTAATCTGAGTCTGCGAGAAGTATAGAGAAAGAGAGAGAAAGAGAGAGGAGAGGAAGAAAAAAGAAAGAAAGAAAGAAAGAAAGAAAAGGTTGTACCTTCGTCTCGACGACGAGCTAACTGTTGTTTTGTTCCAAATGGGAATCTTGATTGTGCCTTTGTTTCCAACCTCTTCTCTCTTTCTCTTCGCCGTTCTCTGCGATCTTACGATCCTTCTTCTCTCTACTGCCCCATGACAAAGGTTCAGCAGCAAGACATCACCCTTTTCCATTCCATTCCGCTTTGACTGACAAGAGCAGGTCCTGCCTGCTTGAACATTACGAGAGTTATTTGCGCGTGGCCGCGACCGACGGAATTAAATTTCTTTTGTCCTCGTCTCCTCTCTCTTTTCGAGCATTCATTCATCTTCTTCTCCCTTTACCTCTATTTCTCTCTCTATTTCTTTCGTTTTTCTATTTCTCTTAGCGATTTTTTTCTTTCTGTTTTCTTTTTCTTTCTTTTTTTTTTATTTTCTTTCTTTTTTTTTTTTTTTGGTTTGTCCCTCTTCTTTCTCATTTTCGTTCTCGTTCCAATTCTCGTTCCAGTTCTCTTTGGCTAGAGGGTAAGATCGACCTATCGAGAAGCGAACGTTCAATGTGAACGTTCAAACGTATGCACTACTTGCACGCGATCCTCCTACTATAATCGTCGTTTTAACGTTTCATCCCACGAATGGGATACTAATTCTTCTTTCTTCCTACGATATCATCTTTTTTTTGTTTTGTTATTTGTTTTTCTTCTTTTTTTCCTTCTTCTTCTTTTTCTCTTTTTCCTCTTTTTTTCCCCTCCCCTCCCCTCCCCCCCTCCCCCGAAGCCTTTATTCGTCTATTTGTCGTCGGACAAAGGAAACGCGGAGAAAGATCACGCACGCTGCGGAATATATCGAAGAAATTGAAATGATCTCGAGCAGCGTACTTTCATGCATACTGCGATATGAAAGAACGAAAGTGGGAGGGGGGTGGGAGGAGAAGGAGATCTTTTAATTAGTCATTGGAACGATCGGAAGAACAGAATCGATCGTTGGTGTGTGTGTGCGTGTGCGCTTGTTTAAACAAAAATAAAATGAAAAAAATAAATAAAATAGAAAAGAAGAAGAAGAAGAAAAGGATGAAGAAAAATAAAAGAAAAATAGAAGAAGATGAAGAAGAAGAAGAAGAAGAGGATATTTCTATCGATATTTATGAAAATAGGAATATAAAAGAAAGAATAGAAAACGAGCTGGAAGAAGGGTGTTTCGATTGGAAAGATAGAGAAAAGATGGAGGATCGTTGAAAAGAACTAGGGATGGTAGTATAACTGCTAACGACACAGTTTTCGTCATGCACCGAGAGAAGAGAGAACGCTTAAGCCGTGGATTTGACTAGTTAGCCGTACGTGCTCAAGGAAGCGCCATGACGAGTCGAGGAGTCGGAGGACACTCGACTTCACCGCACTTTGAGATACTCGAGGACACCGGAATATCCAAAGCTACGCCGCCGTCAGGGGTAGCAAAGTCCACTTTGCCTTTCTCAGACCTTTCCTAAGTTAAGTGACCCCGCCAGACGTAAAACCATCGACGTATTATTCTCTTTTTCCTTATAATACTTATTTACTTTCGTCTTTCGTTAATGAGAACGTTAAATTATCGAAACGAAAAATCCTTTTTCGTTTCGAAATCATCGTTCTGTTTCGTCGAATAGAAAAATTATAAATTTATGATAAATCGAATATTCGGCTTAAAATAGCTCGACTGTATTTTCTTTCTTCTCTCTCTCTCTCCCTCCCTCTCTCTCTTTTTCTCTTTATCCATCCTTTGTTTTCCTTCCATTTTCATTCGATTTTTTATCGCTCAATGCAACAGCAGCGATAAGCGTTGTTGTTAATGCACCACGAAGATAATCGTATTTGCATTCAATTTGGTCGCCATTTTCGATGCAGTCGTCGATGTTATATGATTCATCGATAACAGGCTGCATTGAAATATCAATGAGAAACTATATATATATACATATACATATATATATATATATATATATATATATATATATATATATACATACTCATATGCATATATACTTAAAAACTGCATAGAAAGATATGCCCATTGATAAACCGAAGTAAAAAAGTATTGTCGACAAAAAAATAATAGATATTATTTGCCTTCGTGTAAAAAGTCGTATAAATGCATTTTACATATGTATAATAAATTATATATCTGATAGCGATTGTAAGCGATTAGATGAAAAAAAAAAAAAAAAGAAAAAAAAAAGAAAAAAAAAAGAAAGAAAAAAGGAAGAAAAGAAGATAATTTTTATCAGTTTCTCTTTTTTTCTTTTTTTTTTTTTTTTTTTTTTTTTTACTATTTTCTTTTTCTCTTATTCTGAAATATTCATGATGGAATGTGCAAAACAACACACGGCGATTTCGAAAAGAGAGCCGACGATGAGAAGATAAAAAGATTGCATGGCTTGCACAGAACCTTGTGAAAGGTCGGATAGATAGAGTAAGGCCATCATTAAAGGACTTTTTTTCTTAGTACGGGCATCGTCGATGATTCAGTCGTGTCCGCTTTAAAACGCAAGCAACATTCGACGTGGCATCTACAGCGACGTACGGTTTTGTCCGACATTTTTCTCTTTTCAGCTTGAACGGGAGGCTGTAATAATCCTTCTGAATGTACACGTGCATGCGTTTCAATTGCGTAGAAGTGGATACTTCTACGTACTTATGTATGTGTGTTGTAGGTCAAGCTTAGGGTCGTACTGAACGATTTGAAAAAAGAAATAAGAGAAAAATAAAAGAAAAAAATAAAAGAAGAAAAAGAAAGAATAAAGAAAAAAATGCCTGCCATGCGAAAGTCGCAATTACGCGTTTGCGATTGCACGCTCATACTAACCGCTTCTAACTCTTCCTCCTCCTTCTCCTCCACCTCCTACTTCTTCTTCTTCTTCTTCTTCTTCTTCTTCCTCTTCTTCCTCTTCTTCTTCTTCTTCTTCTTCGTTTTACTCATGCCGTTAGAATTAAGCCACGACAATGCACGCTTTTACGACTAATAACAGAAATTTCGTGAATACTTGACTAACAATTTCGCAAATACTTCGTATAATTCCTTCTTTACTTTCAAAACATTGTTCCCTACGTACAATTTTCCAGAACGTATTTTGTATAAATTACGAGGGGAAAAGAAGGAGAAACGAAAAAAAAAAGAAAGAAAAAAAAAGAGGAAAAAAAAAGAAGAAGAAGAAGAGGAGGAAAAGTAGAAAAAGAATCCACGACTTATTCGTGTTTTATTCAACTGGGCTTATAAAACAGAGGATGATTAGTTTTTGAATTGACTTTCTCATATCTTTCGATCCTTTCGAACGAAGCTCCGCTTCAGAACAATTTCGTGGAAACACAGTTTTTTTTTTCATTCATTCTTTCTCCTTTTTCGTTTCTCCCTCATTTTCGAAGTTGATCTTTCCTTTCGTTCAGACCTACTTTTTCTTTCTTTTTCTTTTTTTTTTCTCTCATCTGGTATAGTTCGCAAAAAGAGAGAGAGAGAGAGAGAGAGAGAGAGAGAGAGAGACGCGTAAAGGTTTCCGTTCTTTTACCCTGGGGAAGGAGTAGAGAAAATGGTCGTCGCAGCGCACCAGTGTTGCTCTTATTTTTCAGAGCGTGAAGCAAAACAAGAAGAGCGTAAGAGACGATACGAGACGATACGAGACTATGCGACGCCCTACGTACATACATACATACATACATACATACATACATACATACATACATACATACATACATACATACATACATACATACATACATGTATACATACGTATATACGTATGTAATACGTGCATATATACATACGTTACATATTACGTATGTATCGTCTAAACGAAGAAGGAAAGGAGCAACATTCTTTATCGAAATGTAGGCTAGTAGTAACTTCCGCTAGGTTACCAATTAGTTACAATATTTTATAATTATTTTCTCGCGTACAAAGCAACTTAAATCGTCTAGCATGGCGATGATGGTGTTGCTGATGGTGGTTGTGACGATGGTTATATTAGTATGGTGGTGCTACTGATGGTGGTGGTTAATTATTTGAATCCGTTATGTTCTCGTTCTCGCGTCTTGAAACGCAATCCTCTCGTGTAATGCGAGACTATCTCTCTCTTTCTCTCTCTCTCTCTCTCTCTCTCTCTCTCTCTCTCTCTCTCTCCCTACCTCTCTGTCTTTCTCTTTCTTCTTCTTCTTCTCCTTTTTCTCTTTTTACACATTGAATGTAGCACGCACGTCGTGGACGGTGGCATTATGTCACGACCATTAGTTTTAACGAGCATCGGCTCGAATAATTAGTATCACGCGGCCGAACGATGACGATGACAATGACAACGACAACGACAACGCTCGACGACGATGATGATGATGACAAAGATTATATACAAGTGCGTTTCTTTTCAACGAAAAGATTCGTTTGATTTACTTTTCGTCTTATCGTCTTTGACGATCGTTTGGTAACAATCATTCTGTTGATAACTGTCATTGATGATTTTCCTATATGACGAATTTGTAAAAGGAAAAAACCTTTTCTTTTTTCTTTTTTTTTTTTTTTTTTTCTTTCCTTTAAATAAATCTCGACGAAGATAGAAAAGAAATTGAATGTCAATAAAAAGTATTAATTAAACATTTATACCGTACGATCTTCCATATTTGTTCCCATCGAATTACAAAATAATTACGAAACAATGTTGTTTTTTTTCTTTTTTCTTTTTTCTTTTTTTTTTTTTTTATAAATCTGAATGTTATGAAAAATTTAATGAAATTAAAATTATATATTTAAACGTTTCTCGCCTTAATGCTGATTCTCATTGTGTTAGAGGGTAGGAGGGGGTTCGTTCTTGCGTCATCGTTTCACAATTCACGTCGCTTTTCCCCGGAGTGACGAGAACTGGAAACGCACCATGTTAGATTACATTGTGCGCGACGAACGTGCATGGTCTCGCATACTAATTTCGCTTCATGTTTATGATCTCGTCGTGGAAGCCCAGGCAATCCTCTATGGTGTACTCATCCACATTCTACACACTAGTGTAAAACGGAGATTGAATTATATTATCTATCTACGAAATTGAAAATAATTTTCAAAATTGGAAAATTTTTTCAAAGTAACCACTTTTTGACCGAATCTTTTTTGACTCTTATTTCTTCCTTTATCCTTTTCTTTTTGTGTTGGTTTTTTTCTTTTTTTATTCTTTTTTCTTTCCCTGTTCGATTAAAAAAAAAAAAAAAAAACGCTTTGTATTTTTATTCCGAGAAAATGGATTCTTTTTTTTTTTTTGTTTTTATTACTTTTTATTTATTTATTTATTCATTTATTTATTTATTTATTCATTTATTTAAAGTTTTAATGATATCTTTCAGCAAATACGTGAAACTCTTGTTCGAAGAAAAATACTAAACTATAAATACTTACAACTTTCACGAGTTATTTCTATCCGCTTCTAATATGACCATTCTTCTCTCATTTTCTGTTTCAGGTAAGCTCCTTTCCACCGGTAAACGTATATTATAGATCTCTCACCATGATTTTCTTACTTTACACCATTAAATCACGTTTATAATAGGTAAGCTAAGCTAACTTTTCCGATCCTGGATAATCCTGTTTATTCGATTTAATTCCATTGTATTATATCTAAGTGAAATCACAAATTATATCAATTAATTATTATAATCGAATATTTTATCATATTTACATATATATATATATATTTTTTTTTATAAAAATATATTAGAATTTATTAGAATCATATTAGAATTTTTATATGGTCGCATTTATGGAGTTCGATAAAATTACAAATAATTATTATATATATATATATATATATATATATATATATCTTTGATAATTAAATAATGATATCACGAAATACAAAGACTGATTTCCATAAGTTCGAATATATACGGCATGCCAGGTAGAAATTGAGGGCGCTCAACTTGTCCGTAGAGTTTGCAGTAAGTGTTCTACTAACGGTCAGAACATACTACTAGACTAGCAGTCTGCTTTGGAATGGCACTCGTGGGTTTGCTAATCGTAAGATAATAGCATTCGGTAACTCTGGTCGAAATAGTAATCGGATTCTCTAAGTTCGAATTAACAACATTCTCTTTTATTCCTCGCTACTGTTATTTCGAAAGAGTACGTTAAAACTAACGATTCGTTCTTCATATATATATATATATATATATATATATATATATATATATATATATATATATATCGAAAATAATAACACGAGACTCGTCGTACATACGTTTTCTTTAATTCTTGAACCTTGAAATTAAATTTATCAATCTACCTATATTAAATATATATATATATATATAATAGCATTCAATTTTCAAACAACAATATACGAATATTTTTCACTTTCTTTCCCTTAACACATAATCAAATATAATTAGATCAGCTAACAATACGTAAAGAGTCACTTGGGAGATTTCAATGCTTTCCGCAGGATTCCAAGTGTTACAAGAGTTAACCCAGTCACACTGCGGTTAGGTCAATTATACCAGTGCGAAAAATTGCAATGAAATTGGGTCGGAAAGCTTGGAAAGAAAGAAGAGAAGTGAGGAGAGGCAGGGAGAGCTAAAAATAGTACTTTTAGAGAGAGAGAGAGAGAGAAAGAGGGCTGCAATATGTAGAGGAAAAGCACACAACTGGTACAAAGGCCATTGATGCAAGGTACATGTAGGTAATTAGTCTAGCTCGTAGGAATTTAGATGGAGTCGAACTATCGACTGTGTGGCAACTTGCCCGACGACGTGGCACGTATCGTGGTTTCAGCTTGTTCCTCAGCCATAATCCTTTCGATCTATCGATGGAGAAGGAAGAACACAGAAGGAGACCAGAACGCATCGGAGTCTCATGCTCTCGTTATATCGCGATAATACAGGAGAGATTCGATTAACTCTAACGGTTCGACGTCTTGTACATGTATATAATATATATATATATATATATATATATATATATATATATATATATACATATATATATATATAGAAAGAGGTATATACGTAAATATATACGACAATATTGCTAAGAAGGGAAACAGATTATATAAATATCCTTATTATTTTTTTTTTTCTTTATTTTTTTTCTTTATTCTTTTTTCTCAATTTTTTTCTATTTTTTTTTTTTTTTTGCTTTACTCTTTTTCTTTTGTTCTTCTTTTTTGCTTCACGGTCAAAGGTGAACTAGGAAGAAATTAAGAAGCGTATTACTTTGAAAAGATGCCTCCTCATCGACTAATTTGCACTTAACGGTTGTAAGAAAATTGTCTACATTATATAGCTTAAAGCGGTAACTTAGCTTCGCGGTATTTCCCAATCGTGATTCTAGTAAATGAATAGCAACTGGTTACGGAAAGTGAACACGATTATTTTGCGTGTTAAGTATAGGGACGAAAGGAAGAACGAACTTATCAATGGGAGTAAACGATCAAGAAAATAACGATTAGAAATTAGATACAAGGGATCTTAAGAGATTCTAACAAAGTAGAGACGAGAAAAATAGAAGAAGAAGAGGAAGAAGAAGAAGAATAAGAAGGAAAAAAAAAAGGAAGGGTATTAATGTTGTTTAGTTCTACGTGATACATACAAGACTCGTGTTAGATCGTCGAAAGAAGAAGTCAGGATCGTTGGCTCGTTTCATTTCGAATCTCCTCTTCTTTCCTCTCCCTCTCTCTCTCTCTCTCTCTCTCTCTCTCTCTCTCTCTCTCTCTCTCTCTCTCTCTCTTGGCTAGCTTCTTTTTATCGATCTTAACAGTTTTCAATTCCATACGAGAGTTCATTGCGAGTCT
Source organism: Vespa crabro (assembly GCF_910589235.1). Classification (NCBI taxonomy): domain Eukaryota; kingdom Metazoa; phylum Arthropoda; class Insecta; order Hymenoptera; family Vespidae; genus Vespa; species Vespa crabro. The sequence continues at coordinate 8,375,299 of NC_060962.1, forward strand.
TACAAATACTATTAAAACTACGTACATAGATATACGTAGGCATGTACGTTCTCACAATGTTTCCAAGTATTCTTTGGATACACAGACACACACACATACACACACAGTTTTATGTATATATATATATATATATATACATATATCGTAAACCGCATGCGGAGATATTCGAGCGATTGGTGCGGACGCACATGGGCTGATACGTGGCTAAAGTGGCACGTCTTGCAAGAATCCTAATTTGGTGAGAAACATGCTCGGTGCCTTTGCCACTGTATCCACGATTACTGCTTACGACGACGACGCGTTAATCTTCCAACCAATAATCTTTTTTTCTTTCTTGCTTGCTTGCTTTCCTTCTTTATTCCTTTCTTATTATTTTTATTATTTTTTTCTTTTTTTCTTTTTCTTTTTTTGAACAAAAGAAAAAAACGTACAATGTTCGGCTTAGACAATGTTCGCCTTATCGTAGGATCGATAGTTTTATAGATCATTTTGAATTTAAACGTCTCATAGATCACTTTTAACGATCAAGAATATGCGAGATTCGCGTCTCGGTAATGGTCAGCTCGTATTCGTAGAGAAGACTTAATAATAATTCAACTATGCTTAACCACCATCCGCACGCAATTAAGATGCCTCGTTACGTATACCAACTTTATTCTTTATCACCTACGTTAAAACGCTTATATACATAGTTGTAGTTACTAAAAGCATATTTATGATCATTCTGATGATGACTTAATAGTTACGAGAACGACGTTTATCACATTTTATTCTTTTTACACGTTATATCTATTTATTAATCCTTATTCATGATCGAAATCTAAGAAACTTTAATAACCATTATGATCTTTCAAACGATCAAACATAGAATCTATTATTATTACTATTACTATTAGTTTTCATTCGTTCGATTCACAAGAAAAGTGCACTCTCGGACTCTTACTTTTTCTTCCTTTCCTTTCTTTTCTTCCCTTCTTTCTTTCCTTCTTTCTTTCTTTCTTTCTTTCTTTCTTTCTTTTCTTTTTTTTTTTTCTTTAATTCTTTTTCTTTTTTTGCTCTCATCCTGAATTCTATTTCTCGCGAGTTATTCTCCAGGGGAAAAAGAGATTTAGAAAGAATGATGAAGAAAGTGAGAAAAAGAGGGAACACAGGGGTATGAAATGATGAAAAGGAAAAAAAAAAAAAGAAAAAAAAAATGAAGAAAGAACGATGATCCATTTCCAATAGATTATGCTCTATGACCCTTCTCTTTCTCTTTTTTATCTATTTTTTTCTTTTTTCTTATAAGATATTTTCTCACTACGATGAACGCCGATAATACTTACGATCGAGCAACACACTCTTTTATTCGCGAACATTAGAAAGAGAGAGAGAGAGAGAGAGAGAGACAACCAGTGTATTTGATATCCGGATAATTAAATTTTTTATTTTTTTTTTTTTCCCCCATTTATTTCGCAATCGGTAGATTATTTAACAAAATGATAAATCCTTCTTCTTTTGTACAAACTGTTTAAAGTGAGATAAGATAGGATGAGAAGTGAATTAGGTTGGGTTCTGTTAAATTCGTAAAGTACATTCGTCAGGGAGTTTTACATTTCCGCTTGGTGTTATTCAGTGATATATATAAATCACGAGCTGGCAGTTATTGCCGCGGCATTGTTAAAAAACAAAAAAAAAATAAAAAAAAAAAATAATGAAAAAGAAGAAGAAAAGAAGAAGAAAAAAGGGGAAAAAAAATTGTAATCTCTCACGTTCTCTCTCACGGGTCTTTCTTTATGCTATGACCTTACTCTAGAAGAAGTAACCGATAGTCTCACGTAACAATAGACGATGAAGATCTATTGTGAGAGTCATTTACTACTAGATACAACAATATATCTTTCACTTTTCGAAGAATACTCGCTAAACTCTGCGAAAGTTGGAAACAATTGTTAATATCGCACATCGATTCAAAGGTTCATAGACTTTCTAACAATAAAAAGATTACCATTTTCTCTCTCCTTCTACTCTCTTTCTCTCTCTCTCTTTCTCTCTACAATATATATATATATATATATATTGTATACATGTATATATCTCTATCTATCTATCCTCGTCTATCTATCTAAACTAAATTATCTTATTATTAATATTTAATAGGCACAAGATTGCACTAAAGTGAAATTCTAATAGAACAGAGAAGACACCTTTGTGTGTCTCTCGTTTAGCGTAAGTTTACATAATTGCATTTATCTTGTATGACGTATTTACATACGTAGACGAATACATATAGAATATACAGTTGGTACATACTTACATATATATATATATATATATATATATAGATCTGCATATATCTACATAGCTGTCTATAGAGACACCTATACGAATGTTTAAAGTTGCCTCTGTTGCTAACGAAGGGATGGATGGAGCGGTAGTACTAGAAAGGACGAAGCCGATGCTTTTCTGTGCTATTCCTCGACAAGCCAAACGCAACATCACGAGTAGTACAGGGAGAAGAAGAAGAAGAAGAAGAAGAAGAAGAACAACAACAACAACAACAACAACAACAACAATAATAATAACAACAACGAGTACAAGGATGGCGTAATTGTGCTCTCGTAGCTTGGCTCGCGCGCTTAACGAGTCGTAGACCTTGTCAGATCCGTTAGGTGCATTATGCTTACGTTTAACACCAGTCGCCACACTGCAACTCTCCTCGATCTCTATACCTACGTCATTGAAACATGTTAGGTTATCATTCTTTCTGTCTTTCTCTTACTCTTTCTTTCTCTTTCTCTTTCTTTCACATACACACACACATACATTCTTTCTCTCTCTCTCTCTCTCTCTCTCTCTCTCTCTCTCTCTCACTCTCTTTCTTTATGTGTTCGTCTACGAATGAGCATAGACATACGTACATAGTAAGGGCGAAGGGAAACGTGCGCGCTTAGCTGTTATATGCTCCGTTTACACGTGTCACTCGTATCGCATCACACGCCATTACCCTCCCAACCTCCAACGGATTAGACGTGTAGAGGATCAGAGAAGGAAGGAAAGACGTCGAGCGAAAAGGGATTTTACTACTACAGAGAGAGAAAGAGAGAGAGAGAGAGAGAGAGAGAGAGACTAAGTGAGTGAGAGATAGATGAGATAGAAGAGGGTTGCCAAAGGAATAGAAAATAGAGGGAGAGAGAGAGAGAGAGAGAGAAAGAGAGAGGTAACTGTCTTTCCCCATTCGTCTCCCTTCAACTTGGTTGGTTCGTTATCTACGGTTCAACAAACTTCGAATCGCTGCACCTGCAACTGCTAATGGTTTTAGCATTGCAGTTTAAACGTTAGGGTTGCAGGGTGTGTGTTCTAACGTAATGCCGCAACGATGAATGAGCAAAGCTATCTTGAAACGTCTTTGAGACAGAATATCCTAGATATTTTCCCTTTGAGATGAGATAAGGATAAAAGTTACGGAAGATGAGATTGTTTATAATTTCTCTTTGAGTTATTTCCATATCTCTCTTTTTTTTATATAAATATATATATATATTTCTTTTGTTCTTTTTTAGTTCTTCATTTTTTATCATTATTATTATTCTTCTTTTTTTCTTTCTCTTTTCTTTTTCATTTTGAAATTTTTCATTAAAACTATTCAATTGGAAAATCTCCTAATCCATCTTGTTAATTTAACGATAAATTTGTGTCCATTGAATCCGTGTGTTATATTTTACTACCATTCATATGGATATCTGTCTTTGCCTAGCTATCAACGAATCAATTCTATACACTATGTACATGAACTACTACTACTACTACTACTATTACTATTTAATGAAAGATTTTTCGTTTTTACGTTCTCAAAATCGTAACTCACTCGTTCGTGGTACATTTTTAACGATAACGATATCTCGATCCACTATGGATATAACTGTACTATAGTAGATAGCGATATGTATATATACATATTATATATATATATATACACACATATACATATATATACGTACGTTAATATATATATATATATTTCGACGACGGTGATTGTAATTGAATTGTTCGGTTATCGACATTTCACGTTGGAACTTTAATCGGATAAAACGGCGTGCGAGTCCTCTACTTGTCGCAATATCGAACGAGCCGTTCGTTTCAATTCAGAGACAGAGCACGATCGGTAATACGAAATAGAATGGTCTCAGTTAATACCCATTATACGATCGAAATCAACGTAACTACTGTGCACATTGGTCAGATCCAAAATGTGTCCGTGAATAAATCGACGGGATCGTACTCGCGGAAAAACCGTACGTAAATCCGATCATCCATTCATTCATTCATTCATTCATTCATTCATTTACGATTCACGTGTCTTCGTTTAAATATTTTGTTTTTAACAACGACGACGGCAACAACAACGACAACAACAAAAGCAAATGTATAAAAACAAAAAGGTAAAGGAAAAAAGAAAAAAGAAAAAAGGAAACGAAGGAATTGCGAGATTCGTGTATTCTCGCGTCACGGAATTTATATTTTCCGCTAGGTAAAGAATCCATTCGGAATCGTAGGAACTTTCGAATTCGTATATAAATCGAATCTTTTTGCTTTTTGAAACGAGAAGGAACGTTTTTGAAATGAAAACACAAAAAAGAAAGAAAAGAGAAAAGAGAAAAAAGAAAAGAAAAAGCACACATAACAAATACACACGCACACACACACACGCACACATAACACACACGAAAAACAGCGTGTTCATAAAAATGGAATCTGTACTGGACGCGCGATTCGATAAACTTCGAAAACGAAAGAATCGTACGATCATCTGAATCGTAAAAAGCGACTTGATCCATTTTTGTTTTGCTTTGATTTTGTGCATGCGTGTGTGTGTATGTGTGCATATTTTTTTGTTACTAAAAAAAGACAAAGAGAGAGAGAGAGAGAGAGAGAGAGAGACAAAGAGATGGTGGAAAGGATCGAAGGACGAAAATATCGATAGTTATGTTTGAAACGTATGTATGCATGTACCTACATATTTTCGAAAATCGAACGACGAATATCGGCGTAGTTTTGGAGTCCCATTTTGGCTCGAACAATTTGGTTATCGAGTATCTCGTTACAGAAATGGAAAATAACAGCGGACAGTTGTCCGCAGTCGCGTTAATCCTCTTTCACGATGGAGAACGTATAAGCCTTTGTTACGTGCGATGCCTCGTTCAACAGATTGCTATCCTTTTTGACCTGGCGATACTTTTCCAATTTCTCTCCCTCTCTCTCTCTCTCTCTCTCTCTCTCTCTCTATCTCTACCTCTGTCCTCTCTTCGTTCCTTTTGTTTGTTTCGTTTTCGATCTGTCATCGTTTGCGTACGCTCTCTCTTTTTGTTTTTCTTTTTTTGTTATTGTTATCGTTGATACGTAAGTACTTTGGAAGGACGTCGTTCTCGATAATTTCATTTGTTTGTATATCTGTTATTATTTTTTCTCTTCCTCGCTATTTCGTTTCGGATAGATCGAAATGTTTTCTTCGTCATTTCACATCCTGATTTCGTTTGCGTCAGACTTAACATCGAAAGGAGAAGGAAGGAAGGAAGGAAGGAAGGAAGGAAGGAAGGAAGAGTTAGAAAATGAAATAAAAGGTATCATCTCTCTTCTCTCTTTTTATTTTATTTCTATCAAAAGAATCAAAGCATAAGAAATGAAAGAGGAAAAGAGAAAGAGAGAGAAGTGTTGTGTGCATGGTATAAAAAGACGATGATAGCTATCGTCTATTGTTAGAACCTTAAAGATCTCGAATGGTATTATTAGATGGAACGGACTTAGAGTGTTTCCCTCTTCTCTTTTGCCTTTTGTGTACGATGATCATGAAATGCGAAATATTTTTGCTAACCGATCGAACATGCGAATGCCTTTGAATGCCTAGTCGAATCTATTTCCTTATCTTTTTCTTTTTTTTTTTTTTTTGTTTTCATTTTTCCTTTCTTTTCTTTTTTCAACAAACGATAAATACATACATCGAGATATACGTACGTATCATCGAGAAAGAAGAAGCCATAAGTGAAATGTATACTCAAAGTGCATTTATTTAATCCTCGTAATATTTCATTTCGGTGGTTAAGAAAAATTATTTAAAAAAAGAAAAAAATGAAGGAAAAAAAGAAATGATAAAAGAGACGAGAAAAAAGTAAACAAAACATTTGGTACAAATATTTCATGATTGTCAATGACCTATATATATGTAAGAATAGTAACAATTAATTTGACAGATATTATTATTTGAATAAAATCCGTGATCGTTTATCGAAATCACGATAGAAAATGAGCAGAGCTTGGAAACTTGGAGTGAGGAAGGGAGAAGAAAAAGGAAAAAGAAGAAGAAAAAAAGGAGAAAAAGGAGAAAGAGAGATAGATGAGATGGGTGAGATTGAGAGGATAAGGTAGGGAGGGGCGAGGGGGGGGCGCCGTAAGGGAGGTTAAGAGCAACGAACGCGTTAGGTTGAATCGTCGGCAAGAGAGGAGACAACGTATAAAATAAGGTGGAGCATCGTTATAGGGGAAGTCCTCGGTCGTTCAGCATCCACGTGGTAGAGAAGAGTAGAGAGCGGAAGAACCGGCACTAATGATGCGGTGGACACGTGCTCGCCTCCCACGCCTCTCTCTCTTTCTCTCTCTCTCTCTCTCTCTCTCTATCTCCCTTTCTCTCTCATCAGTTTATATATATATATATATATATATATACACTCATGGCCCAGCTAGCTGTTCCTTCAACTATTACTGCCCCCTTCTTCCGCTTCCTGTCTCGTTATATTCCAGCAATCTCGTGTAGATTTATCGAGTCCGATCCTTCCTGATAAAACAGTCCAAAGGATAACAACGAGTTTTGCCACCGTTATCTTTCTTTTTTTTCGAGCCAATATTATTCCCGATACGTATATCGTTATACGAAAGATAATCTTGATTAGAATTCTTAAGGTATCAGTGTATCTTTTCTTTTTTCTTTCTTTCTTTCTTTCTTTCTTTCTTTCTTTTTTTTTTATTACACTTCTTCGTCGTTCGATGACGTATAATAATTTTCATATTCTTTTTAAATAAATAAAAAAATAAATAAATACATAGGTAATAATACGTAGTCTGTAAAATTTTAGCTTATGAATATAATTATTGGAGCAAACAAAAATTGAGTGGGGAGAGAGAGAGAGAGAGAGAGAGAGAGAGAGAGAAAGAGAGAGAGAGAGAGGTATTAATAAATAAAAATAATACTTAATTCCACTTTGATAGAACGCTTTTACTTGGAATAAATTTTTTCAAAATTAAAATTAACTGTTCATTAATATACTGTATTCCTATGTATAAATATATATATATGTATATATAACTGTTAAAAAAGAAAAACTTTCCTCCAAATAATGAAGATATTATTTTTGAAATAAGCACTTTGACCAATTCCAACGATGAACGTGCGTCATCAACGTTTGCAAAAACGTAATGCGTTTCCGCTAGCGAGTTCGCTTTTAATCGTGCGAGCACAGCGTGTAAGCGGATGGAACGAGAAATTGGCTGGTCTCTGAAAGCTGGAAAAACCGTTTGCCCGCATTACGGGAACGATTAGCGCCGCGATAAAATGTAAAAGGGCTCCCTCTCTCTCTCTCTCTCTCTCTCTCTCTCTCTCTCTCTCTCTCTCTCTCTTTCTCCCTCTCCTTTTCCCTTTTTTGCTTTCTTTCTCGTCGGAACTCTGAACGGGAGCTACGTTATCGAACGAACGAGCTATCGATTCCCTTTTGGTCACATATCGAATCACCTATACGTAAGCGGGTTAGTAATATTTACGTTAACGAGGATACAAACTCGAAACATGGAAGAGACATTTTCTTTTCTGATTATTAAACGAATTAACAAATTTAAAAATATTTAAATTTTCTCTCCCTCTCTCTCTCTCTCTCTCTCTTTAATTTCGTTCAATGAAAATGATCTGTACGTTATGCTCAAAATGAAGAAAAAGTAGTTGTTTAATCGAAAAAGTAGTTATCGCCTAGCGATGATGAGAAAATTGGTATCGTCGTTTAAACCATCAAATCCGGTGGACGATGGGTAAAGAGCGTGGGCGCGAAAGCACCGATTAAGGTAACGATGCCTAGCGATTGTATGCATCTACATGCTTTCAAGTACGAAGTACCGTTAATATAAGTGGAGGGCATCATTTACTCTCTCTCGACGTACATACATACGCTCGATTGGGTCCGCGCGAATGGAACGCTAACTTCTGCTACCACCGAGATTTCCTTGTTTCCCTTTTTTTCTTCCCTCTCTCTCTCTCTCTTTCTCTTCCTGTCTCTCTCTCTATCTCTCTCTCTCTCTCTCTCTCTCTCTCTAGTGAGTATATCATCTCGTAAATAATATACCACTCTCACTAATTCCCATTGCTATACGAATTTTTTTTTCTTTTTTTTTTTTTCTTTTTCATTTTTTTTATCAGGCACATCAACGTTAAAAAGGAACGAAAAAAATGTTTTATAAACGATGAGGGCAATGAATACGACAATTTAATTTCTTTTTATTTATTTATTTATTTATTTATTATTGATTTTTTTTTCTTTTCTTTTTTTTTTTTTTTTTCAAGAAATTTTTTTTATTTATTCCATTTGAACGGATATCGCATAAATGACGAGCCGTAGATCGCGTTTCCCAAATGAAAACCGTCCGAACGCGAACGGGGGATGTCACCGATAAGAATCTCAAAAAAAAAAAAAAAAGAAAAAAGAAATAAGAGAAGAAAAAGAAAGGGAAGGGGGAAAAAACCACGTAGAACCACGTAGAACCAGCCGGAACACTTTTAATAGAATAATAAATACAGCGTCTAACAAGTTGCACGCGAGTTCGCGTGTACGCCCGAACCGGAAGAGTTTCTATTTCGAATTAATTGATTTCATCGGACGTATTCAAGAGCTCAAAATGAAATACCGGTCAATTTTTTATACTCTATCCTTAGTATTCACCGACATAAGATGTTTGACGAGACGAGGATCATTCCTTTCGATCGTTATTAGCAACTAAGTAATCGACCCCGTTAATACGATTTTGATTTCAACGGATGATCCGGTAGAAAGCGAAAATCAATTATAAACTTTCTACAATTTACAACTATCCCTATATTCAAAATAATCATATAGATCGAATTTATATATTATTAATGCGTCAAATCGATAATATTAGAGCAACGTCGCCTCTCATTTTTATCCTTTCTCATATTCGAAATATCTACTGATATACAATATAATCCTTTCTATAAAAGAAAATCACTGATCATGATCGCGATCATCACGATAACAGATATAATACAACTCGTTCATTTCTTCAAAGCGAACGAGCGAGCAAACGGCCAAGGAAGGAAGACCGACCGATTCTCTTCTATGGGTGTTAAGCTTGCTAAAGAAGAAGAGATATAGTATCTGTGTTAAGCACGATACGTCGTTGAAACTGCTACGCCATTGTGCTTCGCAGCGTAATTATCGCGTGCGAAAGCCGTATAATGGACGTCTGGCGATGCGTATAGAGAAAGAGAGAGAGAGAGAGAGAGAGAGAGAGAGAGAGAGAGAGAGAAAGAAAGGAGAGAATCAGTCTGCCGTACTGTAGGTCAGTGTACCGGTTTGACGCAACTACCTAGCAGAAGGCAACACCTACGAAGAAGAAGATGTGCACGTGCGTGCGTGCGTGCATGCATGCGTGTATGCATGCGTACGTACGTGCGTACGTGAGTGAGTACGTCAACGAGTAGGAACACGTATGTAGAAATGGATACAAGTAGAAAGAGAGGAAAGAGATATATATATATATATATATAGCACGTAGACAGCACGTAGACAGATATACGTAGCTATATCTTTCCAGTACCACCACTGGGACTAGTTGAGTTCCTCTTGCTGTAGTACCGTCTGACGCCGTTGCTGATGCTGTTGCTGATGCCACTGACGCTACTAGTGCTGCTGACGGTGCCGTTCTAATCCACGACGTGTTTGCGACACGCTCGTTCATTACACCATACCGATGCGTGTCCACCCAATGGACTTCAAGATACATGCTATTCTCTCTCCCTCTCTCTCTTTCCCTCTCTCTCTCTCTCTCTCTCTATCTCTCTTTCTCTGGTTCATTCTCCACGTTAAGCGTCTGCTCGCAAACTCCGTTACATATTAGGTACCCTACTACTGTCAATGTTTTTTCATCAGAAAAGAAAGCAGATCTTTTCTCAGATATAAAAAGAATACATTTCTTTCCTACTTGACCTAATCGATATATATATATATATATATATATATATATATATATATATATGTGTGTGTGTGTGTGTGTATATTTAAGTAAACAATTTGAATGAAAATAAGTCTAAAGATTTGATACGTACGTACGTATTTACACATTCAGATATGTAAGATCATTCATTCATTTAATTAATAAGTCAATATATCAAGCGGGATTAAATTGTATCAGGAATAAGAAAACGTTATTAACGCAAAGACATTGATTTAAGATAAGAAAGTGACTTTATCAGATAACATATCCTCCCCGTATCGACAAACACAATTCCAAACGATTTCTGTTGTTCGAACTAATAGGAAAGGCGAAAGGCCTCGAGGGTAAACTCGAAGAGAGGAAGACGTATACACACACACACAGAGTGAGAGAGAGAGAGAGAGAGAGAGAGAGAGAGAGAGAGAGAGAGAGAGACAGAGAGAGGACGGAAGAAGCTTGAACAGATTATCCGGTCGATCGAGTGGTGAGTTGGTAACTCACCAACTTCCGAGAACTATGGATTCTCCTAAGAGTCTTCTTGCTTCTCTCTCAGTTACACATTTATACAATTATACACATGTACGCATGGCTGGCTATTGGTGTAATCCTCATGTTTTGAAACAGCTTCTCCAAACGTCCTTCCCTTCCTCCTTTCTTCCTCTCTTTCTCTCTCTCTCTCTCTCTCTCTCTCTCTCCTTTCCTCGCTACATAATATATCTGATATAAATTGTATTTTGACCTTCCCTATCATAATAACGTTAAAACGTCAACTATCTTTAATTACCATCGTGTAATCCTCTTTCTCCCGTCACCTCTTCGTCGAAGAAATCACTAGAAATTGTAAACGAATTTATTTCGTACACCTGTACGAATGAATGGAATTATGCGGACAATGAATTATTCGTTCAGTTGACCGATTTATCGGGCGAACGTCAACTTCTTTTTTTTTGGTTTTTTTTTTGTTTTTTTTTTTGTTTTTTTTTTTTTCTTTTTTTTTACCCTCTTTCTGTTGTCTGTAATTTCCTTTACCTGGCGGATGGCTACTACTTCCGTCACGGAAGAGCTTTCTATCTCTCTCTTCTTTCTCTTTCTCTCTCTCTCTCTCTCTCTCTCTCTCTTTCCATGCCCATATGCTTCTCTAGTAGCTTTTGCGATATTGGCAGGCACATGAGTAATGCGTGACAAATTACGACGTCTCGTCGATATATTCCGGAAATGACTTCTAATGAAACGGTCGCTACGTTCGATGGGATGTTTGCTCAAATTGAATCCGATTAAGCAAACTAACGGACTCCGATATTGCCCCCGGGTATACTTTGACTTTACAAATGATTTAATATTCCACGATATTTCGTAATGATTCCCTGTGACGCGTAATTTTCCCTTGATTTATTTCGAATTATCTTGAAAAAAACGTTGACGTACAGTTTGATACGAAGTTAGATTGCATTTGGATCCTTTTAGCCGAGCGATTAAATTTCTGTCACTTTTCTTTCCGAACGAGTTAAATGTTCTTACCCGGTAAGATGCCGGTTGGCCGAATGGCTTCGTTCGAAGTACTACTTGGGTTACTTTGCTCTTTCAAAAAGCGACAAACTCCTTTCATTCTCTTTCTCTCTTTCTCTCTCATATATATACACACATACTCTTTCTCTTTCTCCCTCTATTACTTTTCTCAGTTGGAAACCCATTTCCACATCTTCTCTTAGTCGAATGCTTACGATTCTAATAGTCTGTATAAGTGCACACTAACTATTCTGGCAAGTGCTATCGTTTGACTGTTACTGGTTTACCAACTTATTTGCGTCCTGACCACTGGGAACAGCCTGCTATTGGTCTTAGCTCCAAAACTTAGCAGTCCGTTGCCTTCGAACAACTTCAACGTCGTTTAACTTGTTTCGTTAATTACGAGTAACGCCTCGTTAAGCCTAGAACTTGGTGATTTCTTTATAAGATACAACCTTATTCCTCGAAGTATGTTGCACGGACGCTTGCGTTTTCGTCATGGAACGCTGTATGTATGTATATGTGTATGTATGTATATGTGTATATATTTATGTACATACGACGAAAAAAAAAAAAAAAAAAAATGAAACAAGAAAAAAGAAAACAGAGAAAAGAATAAAGGAGAGAAAAAGAACACATTTATTAACATAAAACATAATCACCGATATGAATTTACCTCGCAACAAATGCATAATCCTATTACAGAGAATATGCTATTAACGATATTATAAATATAATTAATTCATTTATTAACGTTAGGTATATTAGTAAGAATGTTATTTACATTAATAATACCGTAAGCAGACTTTGTATCACTATCTACCGTGACATTAATTATGACGTTAATGATATTACAAATTTTAAACAAGCTTTTTTACACGGAACTCTCTCTCTCTCTCTCTCTCTCTCTCTCTCTCTCTCTTGTAAATAATAGTTTAAGTAAGTTATTATATGCACGTATTTGATGTCCCAGGGACTATCCGTTACATATTTATACGTTACATCTACTCTCCTCGTGGTCGTTGTCGTCGTCGTCGTCGTCGTCGTCGTCGTCGTCGTGGGAATATAAAAGCCTCTAGGAGGCAAATAATGTACCGATAAAAAGCGGCACGGGGTTTATTACCTCGGGGCGCAACGTTAAAACCGCGCACGATGCCGACCGAGCGATAAGTGCTTCTGAAAAACTGCCGTGTCGTTTGTAAACGCGATTCAAACGAGAATCATATCAACGAACGTGTCCCAAGCGTCGTCGACGTTCGTTTTATTTCTCTTTCTCTCTTTCACTTTTTAGTTTTTCTTTGTTTCCTAGTTTCATCGTAGTCGTTATTGTATTGTTGTTGTTGCATTGCCGTTGCCGTTGCCGTTGCCGTTGCCGTCGTCAATGTCGTTGTCGCGTCGCCCATAGTCCTTTGATCTCCGTTTCTTGTGTCGCGTGCTACGAATTGTTAAATCCTCCGGTGAATAAACGGATCCTTTCAAGATAATAAACGAGAACGGCTATATTTCTTTTTTTCTTGTTCGTTTATTTTTAATTTACTTCCTTTTAATTTTAATTTTTTATTTTGAAATAAATCCATATATCGAATTCGTGTAATCGTTTTGATCGATTATTAATTTCCCTTTCGTATAATTATTAATTAAAGTAAATAATAAATTGGAAAATAGATTAATCTGGGATAAGTTAGAAGTAATAATATAATATTATATAATAGAGGAGAGAAATTGATCGATGGTTAACGAAGCACATACAGACATGTACGTGAATAAACTCGAACGATGATCTAACGATTTAGCATCGAAATCAATTAACTCGAGTTCTACGCGGAAACAAGACTAAAGCTTTTACCGATCGATCGTAGAAACGAAAATGACATCATTAGTCGTAGAACTACTATCGGTACAAGATCTATCTAACGACCGTCGAACGCGTTGATCCTATTCCATGCGTTATCCTTCGACTATCGATTAACGGGCGTTTGAATAATCGTTAGACGATTCGGTCGCGCGATCGCCACGACGTTTCGAATTAATGACGACACTTCTCTTCAAGTATTTCCCAGATATATAACATAATAGAACTTAACGAATAATACTTTACCATATTAATAATAAATCCAAGATTTAGAGATCTTACAGTTATTTCATATATTAGAGAATATCTATAATACTTAAGTGATATATTTAATCTTTAATAATAATAATTATCGACGAACCAATTCAATAATTGTTATATCGATTAATATCAGAGAATATTATTCGCATATCTATGATAGATATTGAATTTAGCGGATTTATTTTAAAATCCAAAGTATCATTAGTATACTGACGATAATACACCTATACGTAGAAGATGTATTATTAATGAGAATATTAATCCAGGTTCCATTATTTGAAATATTTCCTCGTAGCCGTCACCATTTTCGAGAGGAAAATAAAGAGAAGGGTGTGGCTACGTCGAGGTTTATCCTAACAGGAAATTGACGTTTACTCGTTACGAGACAGGAAGGTTTGAACGGCTGAATGAATTTATTCGACATGCATTAAACGACCGATTTGTCGACGTTAAACGTCTGCTTTGACTGCTAACAACGTCGATATCTCACGCCTGACATAAGCCGAATAATTTATATTCATCTCTTGCATATTTAATAATACATCGAATACCCTAGGCATACGTTCTTCTTGTCTTTTAATCGAGTGTTAATTAGCCGAAATAAGTCAGTGAAATGTATCCAATGGATTTGGTTGAATCAAAAAGCATTAAAGCGTAAACGTAATCAGTATTTTAAATGGATTTTGGGTCGACTAAATTACACTTCGCTACGAATGCATTTTCCGCTTGTGCGCGCGCGTCTATGTACGTGCGTGCGTGCGTGTGTATGCGTGTGTATGTGTGTCGTGTCGTTGAATGAGTTATTTAGCGTGCATCGCGTGTAGCATTAAATCTATCGTTTGGTTAAAATCGAAGCACGACTTTGTAGTACGGTTTTCTCTGTGTAATGTATGGTACTTCATTTGCAATCTGTCGGTGTGCGGTTGCAGCTTTTCATGTCGATGTCCGATAAACTGTCGTTGTTGCGAAAATTATTCAACGACTAAAGGAATAATTTTTCAAAAGCATTGAAAGTGATCCTTTAAGCACTGCCGCAAGGTAAAATGATAAACTTTACTTTTTAAAAGATATTCACCTCTTGTCATTTTGATGTACAATACTTGTTCTCCTTTCTTCGACCTTCCACCTTATCCCATTTTTTTTTCTTTTTTTTTTTTTTTTTTTTTCGTTATTTCCTGTTTTTCTTTTTCTCTCGATATTTTTCTACGAGCCAATTCACCTTGACGTTTATTGTGCCGCTCGACGTATCATTATTATGAAAAACTTGTTATTGAGTTTTCGTTAAATTAGATTTTACCGTTCGTGGTTTGGGATGTGGCGGGCGTTGAAAAAACAAAAAAAGAAAAAAAGAAAAATAAAAAAAATGAAAAAAAAAAAGAAAGAAAGAAAGAAGGAAAGAAATGAGAAATAAAGGAAGAAGGAAAAAAGAAAGGAGAACAAAAAAAGATCGTTACGACCTAGGGGAAAATGAAGAAAAAGAGAAAATTGTGAAAATCGGACCAGACCCACGGGAACGTCCATAATTCAGACGACAAACGAAATGGTCGGGCAAAAGGGGAAATTGTTCCCTTGGCGTATCTTTTGGTTGGAATATTTAAATAAGTAACAAAAATCGAGATGGCTTACTCATTCGACAGTCTCGTCTAGCCAATTCCTATATCTTTCAATTTCATAAATTTGCAGACTGTATAATTTTTATCTCTCCTGTATATCTAACAGAAAGAGAAAGAGAGAGAGAGAGAGAGAGAGAGAGAGAGAGAGAGAGAGAGAGGAATACATATAGATTTTTCTATTTGTATGCGTCGGAAAAATTTTTCTTTGACGTACCTACCGATATATTTTTCTTTCCCTTCATCCCCTTCATCCCCTTCTCTCTCTCTCTCTCTCTCTCTCTCTCTCTCTTTCTCTCTCTTATTTTATTTATTTATTTATTTCCCTTTTCTTTTTCCTTCCATAAAAATTTATCGATCTCCTGAGCAATCTTTTAAAACGATCGATCGCACGTTCTCCGAACTACTTCCTTAGCCGCGTATTAAACCCCGTTACTACGTGTTATGCGTCAGAAATTAATAATTACATCCGTTCCGTTCCATACGATCGATGCTCGCTAAACGATCATTAACAATTCTTTACGATCCATTTCGAAGCTCTTCTTCTTCTTCTTCTTCTTCTTCTTAGAATTTCTTTCAAACGATTTATCAGTATACAAAGTCGCTATGGAAATTTTTTTTCCTTTTTTCTTATTTAATAAAACCAAGCGCATTATTTATAAATCGATCGTATTATCTTCAATTTTTACTTTCACACTCTTTCTGATCAACAACACTTTCCAATGTCTTTATAAACGTTATAGACGATAAAAAGAAAAAAAAAAAGAAAAGAAAAGAAAAAAGAAAGAAAAAAAATCAGAAAAGAGAAAAAACAAACGAAGATTCGTATGCATCGATCAAAAGTATACTCATGTAATAAGAAACATTTCCAAGATCAAATTGACTAGATCATTTCGAGATAAAATACTCGTTTTATCAAAAGATATATATCACTAATTGTAAGTTACCCATCGATCGTATTCCTCCAGTGGTAAGAACGAAAGGGAAGGTGATTTTAATAAATCGTATTTCTGTTTGATTTTCTTCGTGGTATTGAACATTGGGAGATCTATCGAACCTTATTCGTACGTATGTATATATGTATGTGTAGGTACAAGATCGATAGATCGAACGATCGAGTGGGACGTAACAGAAACGTGATGCTTTTTCTTATAGGTTGCGAAGGATCGTGGCTTCTTCTTCTTAGCTATACACATACACACACACACACACACAAGAGAGAAAGAGAGAAAGAGAGAACTTTCCGTTTATCTCTTTCTTTCCATCCTTTTCTTTGGTCACGATTATATCTACTTCTATCTTTCTCATTCTCTCATTCTCTCATTCTCTGTCTCTCTCGTACACTTCGTGGTGGGCGTAAAGTCGATAAATTATCCCGCTTCGGCGCCTATCAAGCTCGATGCAGCGGCATTATTAGTCACGACAAAGGCGGCCAGAACGCAATAACTCACACCTTGTGCCTTCTTATATTTATAATAATTACACCTCGAACACACAGATCTGTTCCAATGTTCGAGAACGTCCATCGAACGTTCCAACGTTTCTTTTACGTTCTTCTCTATATGTGTCTCTCTCTCTCTCTCTCTCTCTCTCCCTTTTTCTTTCTCTTTATTTCTTTCTTCTTTCTTCTCTTCCACGTCTTCTTTCATCTTCTTTGTCTTCGTCTTCGTTTTCGTTTTCGTCTTCGTCTTCTTTCCTCGAGCTACACGTTAACGCCCACTTCTCGCTTTATCGCTTATCTTCAATAATAAATTCTCCGCTTTTCCTTTCCTCTGGAAATCAACGAGTGTTATCACCGAAGCGTAATATTACTCGAGAAAGAAAATTACCTTCCTCTTCGAACCTTGTTTTATTTTTTTCTGTATTCTTCTTTATTTTTCTTTTTTTTTTCTCTCTCTTTTCTTTTTATTTTATTTTATTTTATTTTATCTCTTTTGCAAAGGATAGAACAAAAAAATTCCAGATAGAAACTACAAATATATATATATATATATATATATATATATATATATAAAAAAAAAATATATATATATAGTATATTATATATAGAAAGAGAGAGCGAAAGATAAATGGGGAAAAAAGAAGCCGGTATTAAACTACGTAATCCACCAAGTACACATACGTTAACTTTTTGGATGGACATTTTATCATACATCTTGGTAGAAAATCCATGCCTGCGGTAGTAATATTAAAGCTCTTATGTAAAAAAAAAAAAAAAAGAAAAAAAATAAAAAACGAAATGGGCATCCGTGAGTCCGTAGCGTCCGTACGTGCGCGTGCGCTTGCGCTTGCACTTGCGCTTTAAAGTATATACGTTCAGTGGGATTACAGTCACGCGTGTTGGCCCACGATTCTTTCCGGTTGCCTTTCTATGGAATAAATCTATGCTTTAATAGTCACGCTATGTGAAAATATGTAATATGTTTTAGTGTATACATATATACATACATTCATATATATGTATGCGCGTGTATGTAATATATACATATATATATATGTATGTATGTATGTACGTACGTATATGTAAGTATTCTGTTTCTAAACATGCCACGTAGGTACCAGCCTAACGCATGCTTCTAACCATAAGTTGTTTAAGTTCTTTTAACGACGTATCTGTCCCCGGCTGAATGAACGAGCTTTCCATCCAGAGCCGAGGAGCAAATGATTGATTGCCATTATTACCGAAAGCTAGGAGACTAACGGGAAATTACTCGGGTAATTTGCATCGCCGTTTATAATTCGTACCAGATGGTCAGCCTAATTATCCTTCGTTGAGAAAGAAAGAGAGAGAGAGAGAGAGAGAGAGAGGGAGAGGGAGAGAGAGAGAGTGAGAGGGTGGGGCGACGGGGAGAAGAAGGAAAGAGAAAAAGGGAGAAAAGCAAAAAAAAAAAAAGTAATAAGAAGAGGAAGAAGAAAAAGAAGAAGTGGTAGAATTATAGTTAAAGAAAACTTAAAGGAAAAGATAGGAAGATAATATATCAGGTAAGAAAATAGGTAGTAAATTTCGTAGCCAACGTCTGTCGGACGATCGGTATATTATACTAATTGTAATACTCGTAGTAAGACCAGGTAGAGTCGCATCCGCTTCTTCTCTACGATAAACTATAGAGAATCGTCTACGCACGGTCGACCATAATTCATGATAAAGCAGTTAGAACACCGCGAATCTTCGCGCTATCGAAGCTCTCTAACCGGTGCAATCGTTTATTACCGCTCGAACGCGCTATATTCCTATGGGCTATCGGACTAAAGAATGACCTCTGCCCTTGCTACCATTAAACTCTATTTCTCTCTCTCTCTCTCTCTCTCTCTCTCTCTCTCTCTCTCTCTCTCTCTTTTTCTCTGCGAATGGATAAACTTAACGAGAAAGTAGAAAATGAGTTTTGTTGCTTTTACACGGTGATCCTTGATAAGACGAGAGATCGGTTAACAATGTAGTCGATAAAAAACTATAAGTCGATTAACCACAGTTGATTTTACCACATTTTCTTCTTTGATAGGATAATAACACATTTTCTTTGTGTCATCTTTTCTTTCTTTTCTTTTTTTTTTTTTTTTATATTTTAATTAAAATTAAAATTTTTTTCTTTGTATACTTTTTATTTATACTTTTCCTTTTTTCGATGATCACGTTAGAAAAAAGGAACAAAAAAAAGAAAAAAAAGAAGTAAAAGAAGCAGAAAAATGAAGAGAAAAAAACAAAAAAAAAAAAAAAAAAGAAAGAAAAGAAAAAAGAACTGGATAGGAAAAAAAGAAATTGAATAAAATGCTCTTTCATTTACGTGTCACTGCTTCAACATTTAATTTCTAGTTCGCTTAGCAAGCTTCGCATTGCAAAAGCACGAGGCTATTCTCTTTCACGAAGTTATACCAGGTAGAAACGGAAAATTCTAACGTTTTCGCATATCAGTTAATGTAGTCAATGCAATTCAAGTGAAATTCAATTAAAGAAACGAGGCTCCTAACGGTGTGCCGTTTCTCCCGACTCGCTTTAATTTGCCGTTCGTGGCACGTCGGCAGGTAGACAGGAAGCAAGCAGAAAGGAAGGAAGGAAGGAAGGAAGAATGGGTTGGACGGGGAAAAAGAGATAGTAAAGGAAGGAACGAGAGAAAATCGTGGGATTTCATTCGACATGAAACGAAACGAAAGGAAACAACGACTTTCGGCTTCGATAATTTCTCTCTGACAAATAATCTGAAACGCCAACGTCCTGTGGTTGGTTGAATTATCCACAATGGTTACGTTCATTAGCTCATTTTGTTTTCTCTTCATTTTGAAAATCGAATTAATTTTATATTCAGGCAAAATTACCAAAGCAAATTGTTCACAACGTATTTCATCTCGTTAATCGAGATAAACATTTATACATCGTACTAATATCGTTTAATACAGATACACATATATGGCAAATTATTCGAGGCGTCTATTTTTTATTTCTTTCGTTTTCTTTTATTTCTTTATTTTTCTTTTTTCTTTTCTTTCTTTTTTTTTTTTTTTTTTTTTATCAACCAAAAGTCTTTCACCTCTCGTCATCCACCATTTCTTTTCTTTTTATTCTCTATTCGTTTTGTTTATTTTTCTTTTCTTTTTTCTTCCTGTCTTTTTTCTTTCTTTTTTTTTTCTTTTTTTGTTCGTTTGTTTTTTTCCCTTTTTTTGTTCGTTTGTTTTTTTCTCTCTCTCTCCCTCTCTCTCTCTCTCTCTCTCTCTCTCTCTCTCTCTCTCTCTCTCTCTCTCTCGTACGATCGACTTTACACTCACGGGAATTTTCCGTGCAATCAATTACGATGGTTGCGTATCTCTCCCTCTCTTTCTCGTTATCTTGACGGGGTGATAGGTTGATCGTAGGGGCAAGCGGCTAAATACAAGCACGGTTACATGAATGCGGCGAGCAAACAAACGTGCTCGTCCGCGGTGAAACGCCCGTGGCGATCCACCGTTGGGATTCACGGCTGCCGAGCTAGAATATTTCTTATACGTGTGTGTGTGTATATATATATATATATATATATATATATGTAGATAGATAGATAGATATATAAATGTAACTATACGACCGAGTATAGGCCGATCGGCCCCTCGTTGACCGTGAAAAACGGTAGGTCGACCATTTACATTAAAACATTTACAAGGATCTACAGAATTACCTAGAACTGGGTTTTAAAGATCAAAAGAAATCGTTTTACCATATATGTCCAATAAACTTTATGTTTTTAAGTGTCATCTGACACGATATATATATATATGTATGTGTGTGTGTAAGTCAACTTTTATTCTCGAATTAGATATGCTTCTCGTTTTTTGCAAAGGTACCAGAAGCAAAAATGGTTGGCCGGTTATAAATATTACATGGCTAATCTCCCCCTTTCATACTCATGGATCTCACGAAAAGAATTATAGTTTTTATCCTCGAATGATAGGGCCAGTGCTCAGTGAGGGAGAGTCGAAGCCAAACGCTATGTACGATAACGCGTCAACGATATCACTCGCTAAATATCTTTTACGCGGACGACTTGATTTATGTATACTCTCGCCTACGATTCCACGCTTTTATTACGCCAACCGGTTCATAGAAATATCTGAAAGTCGAAAAACTGTGTGTGTGTGTATATATATATATATATATTTATATATTTACATACATGTATATAGTTTCATGAAAATGTTTGAAAACGAATTTATCCGAAGAAACGAGTCTTTCTTTCTCTTTTTTTTTTTCCCCCCCTTGAAAATTATCGCTACCGTCTTGCGTAAAATGCGATTTTCAGTTTGGTTAAATTTAGTAGAGAATCGGGGAGAAAGAAAGAGAAAAAAAAAGAAAAAATATTTATAACCACTATTCCCCAGAAATACGCACCGTCTATAAGTTATTTCGATACTCGAGAATAGTCTGCGATTGGCATTATTCCCAATGTTTGTCCTAGTTTTCCGGTAACGTCGTTGAAATCGACTGTTTCGTATCGAGCGTATAATTGACCGCGGAAGTTCTATCCCCGGAAAAATAACACCATCAGAGTTGTATTTTCGATTCGAAAGAAAAATAAAAAAAAAAAATAAAAAAAAAATATATATATATATATGTATATATTTTTTTTTTTGTATACCTGCGCGCGCACGCACGCATATGTGCTTATCTATGTATTTATATGTTCTTTTTTAAAACGATATCGTCGAATCATTCAACGGAGGAAATATTCGTAGAATTTCATTGATACTCGGCAACGAGTACGTACGAAAATAGGAAAAAAGAAAAAAAAAAGAAAGGGGAAAATTTACAGGGGCCGTGTGTTTACGCGTTTCATTAAACCGGAAATGTTTTATGGGTTAATTAAATTTGGAACAGCGCGAATTCGCGAGAATAACGGGCGGGTAGGTAAAATAAAGAGAGAGAAAGAAAGAGAGAGAGAGAGAAAAAGAGAAAAAAACGTTTCATCTTCCCCACCCCCTTCCCTCGCTGCTTCTCCATTTTCAATCGATTGTTAAATTTTTTTAACCACCCTGCCTCCTCCCTTCCCTCCTCACCATCCTATTTCAATAACATATTTATTTATTTATTCCTAATGAACTAAATTTTGTGTTATTCCGAGGATAAAGGAAAAAAGGAAATTATTATTATATTATAAAATATCATTATAATTATATAATATCATTATATAAAAAAAAAAAAAAATATAAAAAAAAAAAAAAAACTTTATGCTAATATTATTATATATATATATATAATAATATTAGCATAAAGTATAAATGAAATATGAAAGTGAAAAATAGGAAATCTTGCTCCATTTTTTACGTTCTATGCACGTACGAGTGAAAGATTG
>NC_060962.1:8402587-8442587 GCF_910589235.1 Vespa crabro
CAACGATAACGATAATGACAATGACAAAGACCATGAAAAGAAAATCGTATTCCTTGGCATAAACTCGGATTAGTCATTTATTCGAAGAGAAAAATTCTGTATAAACGCCAATAAATACGAGAGCCAATCCGTGGATCGGTTTATAGATACCAATTCGCTTATACAATTTATCGCTGATGCCTTCGGTAGTTCCCTTCGAAGTTGTTTTACACCATGATTAGAATTACGAATGAACGATAAAACGAATACCGGTGGGTGGGGATGAGGGGGGGGGGGTGGGTTAATGAGAGAGATCTTCAAGTAGAAAGGAAGAAGAAGATAATCGTTGTATGAGTGGGAGCGAGAGAGTAGGATAGAAATAAAGAGAGAAAGAATCTAGAAGATAGAAGCAATAAAAGAGAGAGAGAGAGAGAGAGAGAGAGAGAGAAAGAAATAAAGGGACGAATGAATGAAACCATTGAGCTAACATGTTTATGCGCTCACCGCCAGCATGGAATAGGCAGGGCATACCGGTTGGCACGAGCAACAATCCGGAAAGCAGATGGTACTTTGTAGAGAAAGAGAGAAAGATACGGATTATACCGGTATGCTAAGAAGATAGTAATAAAGTGCATAATCTCGTAGAATAAATGTACGGGCGTTACAAGATATAAACCGACTTATATAACCGAGCTTACCGTCGTACGAGCTTGCAAGATCAACTTAAACGAGTAGACCCGACTCGATGTTTAATGCGATCTATCGGCAGTTTAAAGCTTTTCTAATCTATTAGGTAGATCTAAGCGTCTGGTAAAGATAATCGTTTTGCACCGATGAACGACTAAACGTTCATTCGTTATCCCCGATATATCGCTTTATTTCACGATCTCCCGTGGTTCTATGTGGTTGATCTTTTATTTTCCATAATGGAATCTACCGAACGTTATGAATCCTTTATCATATAGCGAAAATCGATCGTAATCGTACAATTCGTACATTGTTATTATATCATTTTGTAAAACAAAATGTTGTATTAAAAAAAAAAAAGAAAAAAAAATAAGAGCGAGGTATTTCTTCTTTTTTTTTTATTTTATTTATTTATTTATTTATTTTTTTTTTTTTTTCTTTCTTTTCGAAACGATACACTTTGATTATAGGTTACGATTTAAAGATACGAAGAGAACCAAAGAGTAGCATATAATTAGACAGATGTTATCCGATTGATTAAAACGTTTTCTCTAATTGCTCGTCGTCCTTCTTCAACACTCGGCGACGTATAATACGAAGCGTATTTACGAATGAAAAATAAAACGTTGATGGGGTTGCGTGGGCGGACGATTTTGTACCTCTACGACGGACAAAACACGAGATAACGATTTTAGATTCTTGATGGATAATGATATTAGAAATGATGAAGATGTCGGTAGATTCGCGCGTAATTATCTCCCACCTACACTGCTCGTTCAACCACGTTTACGAGAATCTTTTATATCTCTTAAAAACATTTATTTCCCCATTTCGTTTAATCTATTCGATCTAACAGGCCTGTCCGATAAATTAGTTAGGTATAATTTAAATTTTCTCTCAGTTTAATTTTCACGATTGGTTTATTTAATAATATTGAGAAAATTCAACGATTCGAAGATCATCTGAAAATTTCACTTCTCTATTGAATCCTACTAATTATATTGAATATATAATAATAATAATAATAATAATAATAATAATAATAATAATAATAATAATAATAATAATAATAATTCTTACGTTTCAATGATCGAGCAAATTTCATTGGTTATCCTCTCTTCTTTCGTTTCCTATTATATACTTTATTCCCGTAAAGTAAGTTTAACGATTCAACTTGGCCTCCTCTTTCCTAAGAAATAAATTTTGTTCATAGATCGGCTATTATCATCGCTACTTTACGAACTCAGTCAATACATATTTCCAAGTTATAATTGGGATACCGTTAGAGATTGAAAAAAAAAAAAAATCTTATCGCTCATTATTTAATATAGCAAGAAAGATGAACATAATACAAACATACGTACATACATATATATATATATATATATATATATATATACACACGCATTCGCACACGCATACGCACACGCATATGTGCACGCACATATCGTCAGTAGTCGCTTAACTTAAAATACCTTTCGAAAGAACAACTACCAACAACTCGATCCTCTCTTTGTGGATAGCATATTTTTTGGATCATGTTTCAACTCCGAGAGGCTTCTTCTACCGGGCACTCACGTAACCCCATGCTTCCGTAAATGTAAAATGACTCTACCTTCTATGTATCACGTGTACGGAGTCTAGATCGGCAGTACCGTTAACTAACGAGTTTAACTCTGACCATGCCCGAGGAAGTGCATCTATTCTTGGCTTATTAAGCCTCGCCCTTAAAAGAAAAAAACGAAAAAAAAACAAAAAAAAAAAAAAAACAAAAAAAAAAAAAAATAATAATAATAATAGTAATGAAAAAGAAATGAGATAAGTAACGAAAAAGTGTGAAGAAAAGAACAAGAAAAAACAAATAATAATAATAATAATAATAATAAATGCAACCGTGCATTACGAATTCCATCTTTCTTTTTTCATCTTTCTATCTCTTCTAGGTACTTTCTACGAACGGATGCGTTCTTTTTTATGCATCAATACGAATGAACTAAATTATTTGCGATTTAATAAGAAATATTTTTCTTCTCTCTTCTCCCTCCTACCCTTCTCTCTCTTTCTCTTTCTCTCTTATATATATATACACACTTCTTTACAACGTGACTGTGCAGAATTCTCATCGCTAAGTAACTAATAATAATTACATTTCACACACAAACAATAATAAATCTTTTGCCTTGGTATTATTCACATTAGAGATTATCGAAATTAAACATTACACCATCGTGTTGTTACATTGTCTTGCTTTCATGGGATTTCGAATTGTAGATGTGAAAAAAAAAAAAAAAAAAAAAAGAAAAATATCGTAATATTGTAATACAATAAACCTTAAATTACAACATCATCATTCTCGTCAGTTATTTCATGATAGGATTAATTAATTAATTAATATTATAACTAATGTTGATTGATGACAATAATTATTTCAATTGGATTAAAAAGACAGAGGGAAAGGAAGAAGGAGAGAGAGATAGAAATAGATAGATAAATAGATAGATAGAGAGAGAGAGAGAGAGAGAGAGGAAGAAGGATAAATCATATTTCACAAATTTATATTATAATTAACTTATAGAAATATTTCCGTACATCTACCAATGGTTTTCATGAAGTAATTCAGAGTGCAAACACTATACGACTTGTATTTATATAACGAAGCTCGTTTTAATTGCAATGAATTTAATTAGTCGTTTGTTCTTTAATCTCTTCTTTCTCTCTCTCTCTCTCTCTTTCTCTCTCTCTCTCTCACTCTTTTTTTCTCTTCTTTTTGAACTTTCAATGGAAAGATAAAAGGTTCATCATCAAGTTGTCGTTTTTTAAGCTTGACCAATCGACTCCTATGTTAAAAATAAAAGAATAAAAATACGAATAAAATAAATATAAAGGAGATAAAAATAAAGAAACGAATGGAATCGTCCATGTTCGTCGTAATTCACAGGCGGCGTCGACGAACATTCTCTCTCTCTCTCTCTCTCTCTCTGTCTGTCTGTCTCTCCGTCTCTCTGTCTCCCTCTCTCTTTTGGTTCTCTTTCCTTTTTGCAACGTGAACAACCGGACAGAAATGAAGGCGTGCGAAGGAAGATAAAAAGAAATAAAAAAGAGAAAATAAAAACAAAATACGTGGTCGTGTGTATGTGTGCACGCGCACGCGAGAAAGAGAGACAGAGAGAGAGAGAGAGAGAGAGAGAGAGAGAGAGAGAGAGCGAGCGAGCGAGCGTTTATGCGTGTGTGTGTGTGTGTGTGTGCGTGTGCGTGTATGTGTGTGTGTGTATATGCTCGCGTCTTTTTCATAGTTTAGAATGGTAAAGAAAAAAGATAGAAGAGAAAACTAGAAAGGGTGGTCATTTTCAATTTGATTGCGATTCCGCGGTGTGTGCTTTACGATGCCTGGCCCAAATGCAACGAGCCCTCATTTCTTCCAACGTTACTACACGGTAATCACGCGGAAAACGGAAAGACTTATTGCGAGGTAAAATGTAGCAGAGCAAATTTCAAAGCACGAAGTAGATTAGGGTTGGGTTTATCCTATGTATCAGGTTATTACATGACTTATACTCGTATTTTATACTGAAATTGATATGAAAATTTTCTTATCACGCGAATCTCAAAGAATATTATATTAACGTTTTAACCTTCTACATCTTGACGTAATCTTTAAAGATCACAAATAATAAATCATATATATATATATATATATATATATATATATATATATATATATATATATTTCTTATGTTTTTTTCCATTAGATCAGATCATCAATAACAAATCACTGTTACTTGGCGTTTCAAGAATTTAATAATTTTTTTCTTTCTTTCTTTCTTTCTTTCTTTCTTTTTATCATACAAACTTATACTTGTCATAGTACGAATAATAGTGAAACTTAGAGAAAGAGAGGAATACACATTGAGTTATAGAGTTTAAAATTGGAAAAAAGAAAAGAAAAGATCTTCCCTTTCTTTTTTTTTTTTTTTATTTTTCATTTTTCGTTGCTGACTTGACGAAGAAACAATGATGCAATGATATGAAATAATGATAATATCTTTATGCGAACGGAAGAAGAACTCGGTTTGTTTCAATCGTTTCTCCTTTTGCACGGCTTACCGTTTTCTTTCCGCGGACTTTCATGGCGCGCGTAATTCGGAAAATTGAAGACAGCAAGGCGGGTAAACTGGTCCCTTGTTACTGCGTCTATTACTTCTCCCTTTCTCTTCTTATTGCACACGGCCTCGTTCTTCTTCTACCGTCGCCAGCAACCTACTTTTTTTTTTTTCCTTTCTTTCTTTCCGTCCGACCGTCTGTCTGTCTGTCTGTTTGTCTTTCTTTCTTTCTTTCTTTCCTTTCTTTCCTTCTCTACTGTCTCCTATTTTCTTTCCCTTTTCCACAGACCGCGTTTCTTTAAATTAATACAATATAAATGCAAATTGAATCGACGAACGAGAATAGAGCGAGAGACAAAGAGGAAAGAACGTTGTTAGTCTTTCAATGAATCCGTGCTTGGACTGATTGTGAGCCTTGAAACTTATGTGTGAACATTATTTGAATGTTGCTGTGTGTCTGTGTATATATATATATATATATATATGCGTGGTGCGCACGTACGCGTTTGTATTATGTGTATATGTATAGAAATTGAGATTTTTGCTCATTCTTTCCTCGTGACATTTTATGATGACTCGAAGGGGAAAATATGGAAGGGATATTTTACGAAGGATATTTTTACGATCTCTTCGTCGAAAAGAAAGAAATTACATTGAATCGATCCGTTCGTAAAATTGACTTTAGATCGTGATAATGAGAAAAAAAAAAAAAAAGGAGAAAAAGAAAAGAAACAGAAAAAACAAAAGGGGCTGAGAAAGTGCGAAGGATAGAGAGATTAATAGATATATAATGGGGAAATTAATGGGCAGCCATTAACTCTTTCGAACTCGTCGCTCGTCGTTTCATGATTAATTACGTAAAAAAAGGAGACAAAAAAAAGAAGAAGAAAAAAAAAGGAAAAATACGGAAGAAAAGAAGAAGAAGAAGAATAAGAAGAAGAAGATAATTCAAATGGGAGAGAGAAAATGAAGTAAAAGAAAAAAAAAAAGAAAAATAGAAAAATAAAAAAAGAAAGAAAAAAAAAAGAAATGTTAAAAGTAATCTTCTATGGATTACTATAGTCGTGGTATCAGAAAGGAAACAGCGATGTAGGTACTTACTTACTAAGTGTACTTACGTGTCTAAGCGCGAACTCGAAATCCTCTTAACTTGTTCTTTTCGTTCTTTGTCTTTAATTTTTTTCGTTATACCTAACGAAGATAATCCTTCATTGCTAGAAAGTTGTATAAAAAATAAAAGAAAAATTAAAAAAGGAAATTAAAAATAAAAAAAAAAGAAGAAAGAGAAAGAAGAATAAGAAGAACGGAAAAGAAAGAATAAAGTGAATTCCTTTGAAAAACTCGATTCTTTAACTAATGTTTCACATATCATCTAAACAATATTAAGAACTCAATTCTCTCTCTCTCTCTCTCTCTCTCTCTCTCTCTCTCTCTTTCTGTCTTTCTCTTTCTTTCTGTTTATTTGTTTATTTGAATTTTTTTTTTATTCTCTTTTTGATTCGTTAGAGAATCGCTGACGACCATGCAAAGAGAATACGACGTTTGGAATATACACACACAGGGATAAATAGAGAGAGAAACAGAGTGAGAGAAATAGAGAGAGAGAGAGAGAGAGAGAAAGAGAGAGAGAGAGAGAGAAAGAGAGAGAGAGAGAGAGAGAAAGAGAGAGAAAGAGCTTTTAGCCCTGGCTTATCACATTTTCTTTCACTTAACCATCTCTCTCTTTTTTTTCCTTTTTTGTTCTGTTTTTTTAGAAAAGTTCTCATCTTTTAGATGAGTTCTTTGTAATTTTCAAGCATAGAGAGATAGAGATAGAGAGAGAGAGAGAGACAGAGAGAAAGAGAACACGTTCCTCGATCGCTCTTGTAACACGCATGTATTTCTCTTATTGCTACTCCTTTTCTCGATCCCTTTTTCCAATTGGACATATGATACTTTTTGTTTTTTTTTTAAAACGTTAAAAGTATTTTACTTGCGTGTTAGAATCCTTTTCCAAGGTTGTCCGTAAGATCGATCGAAACGATTCTCGTGCATCACGTAACGTGTCGGGATATCTTTTACTTTATCCCTTTTTATTTTTGATTATATCTGACTTCAAAAGAAACAACAACAGTCGGACCAAAAAGAAAGAAAGAAAGAAGGAAAAAAAAAGAAACGAAAAAATAAAAAAAAAACAAGAAAAACAAAAAGAAAGAAAATAGAAGAAGAAGAAGAAATTGGTAGGAAAGTAGGGATTGGGAAGGGATGGGGTGGGATGGAAGGGAGGGAGACGGGGCAGGGAAAAAAAAAGGGAAACATCGGCCGTTGTACGAATATAAATAAGTTATACGTGCTTGAATTTCATCCGCTTACTAATGCGATCTCTCGTATTCATCGTCGATCTTTTATTCATTTAAGCATCGTCACGCTCGTTGCCCTACAAAATGCTGACCTTTGATAAGAATTCTCATCCTGTTTCAATCGATCGATCTTAATATCCAAGAATCGGAAATAATTAATAACACGTTGATTAATTATTCTTTCATATACGTACATACATACATAATAAATATTTACGAGTAGTTGCTCACGTATTTACAATTGGAATTTTTTGTAATGGTCCCCTTAAAAAAGATTGCAATTATGTTTTTAAATAAAATTTATAATATAATTTGGAATAAAGTGATTCTCTCTCTCTCTCTCTCTCTCTCTCTCTCTCTCTCTCTCTCTCTTCAATACAAATTGATACAAATTTGTGTCTGTGCGTGCGTGGTTTGGACTCTACTCTTTCGTGTTTATTCGAGCTACATTTTTTTTCGTGATTTTATTTTTTTTTTATTTTTTTTTCATATATTTATTTATTTATTTATTTATTTATTCATTTATTTATTTACTTTTCTTTTTTTACAAAACTCCAAAGAGTAAAATATATTACGAAATACCCGTAAAACGTTTGCTACGATTACCAACGAAGTACCATCGGTCTTTAATTAAATATCATCGCGCGTGCAATAGAAAAAAGCGGCGGCGGCGGCGGGGGGGGGGGTGGAAGTAACCGGAACAAAAAAGAAAAAAGAGGGAAAAAAAAGTCCCGCGTCCGAGCGCGTTAACGCGCGACTCTCGTCGTTAGTGGGTTAATATCGATCCGTTAAAACCGCGGCAATTAAGCTCGGCGATCGGATCACAGCTCCGTACGAGCGAACAATTTTATCGTGCAATTTCACTCGCTCGAGTGCTCGTAAATAATTTCACGCGTTTTAATCCGAGATCACGAATCACTGCTTCCACTCGTAAACATAATTCAGACTATAATATTATATATATATATATATGTGTGTGTGTGTGTGTGTGTGTGTGTCTGTTACATCTTCGTTTGTATAAATTAAATCGAGTTAATGATGATGATAAAAAAAAAAAAAAAAAAAAAAAAAAAAAAAGAAATTAAGAAAAAAGAAAAAAAGAATTACAAAGTTATATCATAAGAAAAATTAACAGATCGATCGATTCGACGTTATTTTATAATTTTAATTGATTTAATCGATAATATCAATAATATTATTATAGCTTCGTCGGATAAAAATAAATGTTTGTTCAATTTGTAATACCACGTGACGATATACAGAACCTGATAAAGTAGTTTGATCGTTTTCGTGTGAAAATTGAAACTCTCGGCTAACTGGATACGGTTGTTCGCTTCCAAGCAAGTACCAATACATACGTATATATATATATATATATATATATATATATATATATATGTACATACATCAATGCAACATGTATGTATATGTTTGTGTGTATGTGTATATATACACCGTGTCTCGACCCCTAACAGAGTTCAGGTAATAACTTGAAGGCTTCGGTATTCACGACACCCATAGACGGACTCGTGTTTCGATTCTCCATACCGTCTTTACTATCCTAAGCAAATTGTTTCTTAAGGTTCATTCGCGAATATAACACGATATTTGATGATTGGATGATTTTTTATGAAATGCATACCTGAAGAGAACGGATGCGATATGTTGTTTATCAAACCGTAAGTAAGGAAGGAAAGAGAAAGGTCCGTGTTCGCGAAAGAAAAAAAGAAAAAAAAAAAAGGAAGAAGAAGAAGAAGATAAAAAGAAAGAAAGAAAAAAAATGAAAAGAAATTTGCCACTACCGAAAAAGAAGTTATCGGGAAGAAAGAATAAGAAATATAGGGATAAAGGGACAGGAGGGACACTTACGAAGTCACTGTTTCTGGCTTTTAAAAGGCATTTCTTTCTTTCTTTTTCTCTTCTTTTTTTTTTTTGCTTCTTTTTTCTTTCTTTTTGTTTTTTTAAATTCCTTTGTTTTACCGACCAAAGTTAAACGACGCAGGTGCGACTTGAAAACTCGACGATATACGAGAAACAGCACGTACCCATGGAATGCGAGAAACTCGGCGCGTCGAAAAAAAAAAAAAAAATTACTGCCATTTTTAATAGTCACTCAGAGGACGGACATTTTTGTAGTTTTTATCGTTTTGATTATCGATGTGTCTGACCTTAAACGGAAAGGAAGGAAAAAAAAAAAAAGAAAAAAAGAGAAAAAAGAAAAAGTGAAGAGAAAATTATTCGAACTAACCGAACCGATTTTTCCTTGGTTTTTTTCTTTTCTTTTCTTTTTTTCCTCCCCTTTCCATTCATTAACCAATACTCTGTCTCGATTAACTTCGGGATTTTCGAAAAACAAAGATCGATGGCCGCATGATCTCTTGGCAAATGTCGAGGCGAGAAGTTAAAAGAAGAAAAGAGGCGTCTTTATCTAACGGTGACAAAGTGGCCGGCTTCTCTTCGAGCTAATCGCAAGCACGAACTCCCGGTACTGCGCTGGAATGTAAATAATTGGGAGGAAGAAAACGTGTGGGCGGAGCTGAACGTGCCTATCGGTTTTCGCGTTTTCGTCCGAGTTAAAGTAGCACGACGTTGTGAATCGTTGGCATAAAAGCTAACCCCCGAATCGACCTCCGACCCATGTCGATATCACCGTGTTTCTACCGTTTCGTTTCGAATGCGATCGTGCCTCGCGTTCAAATCAATTAACTTGATCCAATTTGTTGATTACTTTCATGTCAATCGAAGAGCACTGCTTTCGGCGGTTTCGTTAAACTTTGGATTATTTCTCTGTCGTAATTAAAAAAAAACAAAAAAAAAAAAAACAAAAAAAAAAACAAAAAAAAAACAAAAAAAAAAGTAAATGAATACATAAATAAAAAACGAAACAAAAAAAATACGCATAAAAAGTCTCTTAAAATCATTGTGTCCAAACGTCGACAACTCGATCAAAGCTCCTCTTTTCTTTTTTTTTTCTTTTTTTTTTCATGTACATACATATATAAGTACAAATATGTATGTGTGCATTTATATATATATATATATATCAATTTTATCAAAACATTTTATTTTACGAGTAAACGATAGGATAAAAATAACGAAACTTTAAAAATCGCTGACGATTGAGCAAAGACTCGAGTGCTTTTCACTCTATTCGATATTTAGATATGTAGAACACGTCCCTTGAATCTCTCTTTTTCTCTCTCTCTTTATCTATCCCTTTCTCTTTTCTCAATAGAATTGCACAAGCCGGGAAAGTTCAACGAAGCGTAATTTTTGCTAGTACGCGATGTCCTTCTTGGTCCGGTCATACGAAAGTGCATACCACTTACACTTGTACATTCACGCAAGAAAAAGCTTCCGATTCGTTTGAATTGCAGGGCTTTACTCCGTCAGACATATTGAAAAAGAGGATTCGTGCATTTGGATCGTTCGATTTTAGACGATCGCGAGGAGTGAAATCCTGAAAAAAAAAGGCCTTTTGGTTCTAATGATCCGTTTGAACATTCAATTGAAAGGTCGATTTCGAAAAACGGGAAACTATTCTCCCATCGAATGTTATTCGATAGGGAATAAAAGAGAGAAAGAGAGAGATAGAAAGAGAGAGTGAGAAAGAGAGAAGAAGAAAAAGAAGAAGAGAATGAAGCCATCAAAGAGTTCCTCCTCTTCTTCCTATTCCTCTTGTTCTTCTTCTACTTCTTCTTCCTCTTTCTCTTCTTCTTCTTCTTCTTCCTCGTTTAACGTGCATAGGTTTCGAACGCTTACCAATTGAAAGTTGCCTCTTTGGTTTCTAGGAGCGATCTCGAGGCTAAGTGAATAATAAGTAGTGGTGTCTTTGAAGTAGGAAGAACAGCGGGAATGTTTGTTTGTATTAACATCCGGTGGGTGCGATAAGGAGAAGACGGACTTTGCCTTTTTCTTTCGACAACGGGCCGTTATTATTATTTTCCTTGCCGCGAAAGCTGGGATGCTATTAACGATCAGCCATAAAGTTGTACGGAGGTCACGCTTCCCTCTAGTCTTTTCTTTCTCTCTTTCTCTTTTTCTCTTTCTATCTGTTTATTTCTCTTATTCCTTCTCTCTCTCTCTCTCTGCTTTCTTCGAGGGCTCCCTCGAAGCAGCAAAGGAAGAGATGGATCTCGTTTGCGCAGAGAAACGGCGAGGAGTGTGACTCGCCAGTCTGGAGATAGCTTTAGCAAGAGATACACGTGGCTAGGTGGCTTATTTGTATGCTCGTGTAAGGTGCTAATTTGCGAAGTACACGGCATATATATATATATATATATATATATATGTATATATATACATACGTACGTACGTAGGCGCGCGCATACGTACGACGCATATCCTCGAGCGATACCAGAGAACGAGCATAGATACCGCGAACACATAGGGTACGAGAGAAAGGGAGGAAGGGAGAGAGGGAGATAGATAGAAAGAGAGAGAAAGAGAGAGGGCAAGGAGGTTCTTCCAAAGAAAGGGAAGGGATAGAACGTGCAACTGCATACTCACGATAGTTAGGCGTTAAGGCAGATATCGTGCGTACGAGAGATTTCCGGCATGCTGATGCCCAAGCGGAAAGCTCCGTGAGATATTTCTACCTCCTTCTGTAGCTTCCTTCTCTTCTACTACTACTACTTTTTCTTCTTCTTCTTCCTCTTCTTCCTTCTTCTTCTCGATCTTCATCTTCGCTTTTCGCTCTAACTTCACTCTGTCGAAAAGAATCTAAAGAAGAGAGAAAAGGAACAACTGTGAAGATCGCTACTCGTGATAAACATTAATTTTACTCCGATAATAAATGCGATTTAAGAGATCGATCGTATTTTATTTCTTTTCTTTTGTTTTCTTTTTCTATCGTGATATCAAAAACCGATAGAAAAATTTATCCAAGACCAACCTTCTTTCCGTTTTATCCTTATAGTATATCTCTTACCGGCCAAGGACGTAATTTTATTTCCTCTATCTAACGGAGAGAAAGGAAACCGAATAGGACTCTAGAGCAACGAGAGTATCGATAACACAAATCGATACGTCCGTTTATTGACGCGTTATTTCTCCTTACATCGGTCGATTCAAGAGTTGCAAAAATTTCTCCCACTTTTCTTAACAAGAAAGGGAGACAGGAAGAAAGAGAAAGAGTAGAGGCGGGTTCACGAGCAATCGCCGATGGCCGAGCGCGCCGATCGATCCGAGCGTGCTTGTTTATCGATTGCCTTCGAGTACCGATTATTACGGCGCCTGGGACCGCCAGTGTAAACACTCGTAAACATCTCTTTGGCCTCGTTCCTTCTTTCGCTTACAATCAGTACTTTACTCGATCGAATCTACGGCCGATCGTTCTCGACTTCTTGATATACATACATAGATATGTATCTCCTACCGTAACGTTACTTCTTTGCTCCACGCATTTTATTCTTTTATTATTTTTTTTTATTTTTAAAAATTTTTCGTTAATATGTTTCTTTTATGTTTCTTTTTTATGTTTCTTTTCCTTGTCTTCTTCTGCTTCTTTTTTTTTTCTTTTTTTTCTTTTTTTTCTTTTTTTTCTTTTTTGTTTCTTTATTTGTCCCTCCTTACTACACATTTACATATGTGTATTACATTGTATGTATCTCCTTATGTAAATGCGTATCACCGAAAGAAAAATTCATGAGGAAGCATCAAGGTAGCTTGAAACTGTCCGTGAAAATGAACTTTGCTCGTTTCTGAATTACGAGCTCCCAACACGGAGACCATTCCCGTTTATCATCTAACCAAAGAAGGAACTTTATGAATTTTATACTAGGAGAGAGAGCTTTGTGCAGTTGTTTTCTACAAACAAAGTATGACTTTTCCCGTGTTACTCTCCGCGAATTAGACTAAAGAACCTTGTCTGCTTTGTGGATAACTGAATAGAATATGTAACGAGAATTTCACTGCACCTGCTAATTATTTTCTTAAATGGTCCCCTTTTATTAGATCAAATCCTAGTACGTTTTACTCCTGCTAAAGGAAATTTGTTCCTTTCAAAGAGAGATCGTTTAATTTACAATGACTAAGATCGTTATAATTATCTAACAAATTTAATCGACTAGTTAACGTTGTAACATATTAAATAAAGTTTTAATAGATCCCGTAGAGCAACGAAGAAAATCAGATTTTAATTATGTTCACCGTTCGAGAAACGATGTTTCACGTAACTTCAATCTCGTGACTCGAAATCACATCCTATCAACATCTACGTACTTACTTACACGATCGTCGATTGATCATGATTTATGACGATTCATCATAGTCATGTGAACTATTTATTTGATCTCGATCCACAAATAAATCGATTCAACGATATCTCTCCAGGAGAGATTCGAGAGATTCTTCGATGACTATGAGACCATATTTCTTTATATATATATATATATATATATATATATATATATATATATATATATATATATATATATATATATTATTCTTGATAATATTTCGAAGACAAAGAGAATAAAGGAAGATGAATTTGATCGCACAAGTGCGTGAGCAAAGATTTGTAAGGAAGGTGAGAGAATGAAAGAGAGAGAGAGAGAGAGATAGAGAGAAAGAGAGAGAAAGAGAGAGAAAGAGAGAGAGAACGAGAGGGTAGGAAGTCCAAACAATCGAAACTCCGAAAGTTTAGTCTAGCGTACTTCGATAGTCCGCAACTGCGAAACCTATTAGACCGAAATGGCGTGACTCCGCTCTGCTTGGATGCGCAGTCGTTTCGAAGTTTACAGCACACCGGTTATCAATAGCAAGTCGAGAGGTTGCCGTATTATGAACTTATCACGGAGACAGTCGCGGACAACTTTACCATTAAAGTTCTCGCCGCGAGAACTCGCTGAATCTTCTCTCTCTCTCTCTCTCTCTCTCTCTTTCTCTTTCTCTCTTTCTCTTTCATCTTGGTCTTTCTTGAGTTTACTAGATCTTTTCTCTTCCTCTTAGAATTCTTCTTTGCTATTTCTCTCAAGACTCTTCTATCTCCTCTCTCTCTCTCTCTCTCTTTCCCTTTTACACTCTCACACTCTCTTTATCTTTTTCTCAAAAGATACTCCTTGAACAATAGGCTAAAAGCAAACTAAGATATTCGTTTGAGAAATACTAACCTCGTGCAATATAATTTTACGTTACGTTCACATCAATTTAAGAAGAAAATATTAGAAAGGCAAATGTGATGTTAACGAGTTTTTTCGATTATAGATTCTTTTTTACTTATTTATTTACGCGTCTATGTACATATATATATATATATATATATATATATATATATATATATATATATATATATATATATATTACATATTTATATCGTTCAAAGATAGTATCGTTCAATGTTATTCCAGGAAAGCAAGGGATTACGATGAAACGTTAGGTTCACTGGTCAAGGAGCGAAGAGGATCTTCTGGAGACTTCTTGGCTCTTTCAGATACTTTTCGAAAGGGAGAGATCCCTCTCTCTATTGTAAAACTTGACCGAGTTGGAGTTTCTTTAAGTGCTACTTTCGACATATTTTTGCCTTGGAGAAGCTTGGAATCCCTTCGACCAAACGCTTTCTATGTCTCTTTTGTCGAGAATAGTGTAACATGATATCGAAGCTAATTTAAGAAAAGTCGCGTCAGCGAACTCTAAAAGTTTCTCATCTTTTCGACTTTCTTCTTCTTCTTCTTCGTCTTGTTCTTCGTCTTCTTCTTCTTCTTCTTCTTCTTCTTCTGGTTCTGATTCTTAATAAATGTCTATGAAATGTAGAAAGAAAAAAAGATTTATTTAGAATATATATATATATATATATATATATATATATATATATATATATATATATATATAAATATATGGGAAACTTTATCCTGATTACAGTATACTGCTCACGTTTATTCGCTATGCAAGTTGAATAAATGAGATTACATTGACTTGCAAAATTGATTAATTTTCCATCTACCACGGTAAAAAGTTTTAACGACGAGGAAAAGTTATAAAACTTAGGCTTTTACGTTGAAAATTTTTACCGTTCTTTTGAATCCCATAGCGATCATTCATCTCTTTTGTCTCTTTTTCAGGTACGTGAATCGAAGCGTGTTGTCGGTGTCAGATAATTAACAGTCGGGATTAACCGGTAAGGAATTATCACGTCCGATAATCTTTGATGCATAGCTGCCTCGTAAATTAACACGATTATATTTTCTTTTTGTTTTATTTTTTTCCTTTTTTTCCCCATTTTCTTTTTTCTTTTTTTTTTTTTTTTGTTTTACCAACAATTTTTGTTATCTCCAAACACACACACACACACACATACATACACATACATCCTCATATATACGGATGGTTCGATATTATTTAAATTTATTTCGTTCAGAGGTTTTCGTTTCGAGAAAAATACATTGTTTTTCTCAAGGAAAACAACAAAGGGTAAGAGAAAATATGATGAAAATAAGGAAGACATCTCTTCTACTAAGAAGGTTGCATAATAAAAATCAAATTTGATTTCCCGTCGTACCTTTTCGCACCATTTCGTTCGCTGAAAACTCATCAGCACTTTTGCCACTCTCACGAACTCTCGAATTACTTCGCTTTACGATAATGGCGGATCATAAAATCGAAAGGAGGAGATAAAATTCTTGGCGTATTATAACGGCCGGTCCAAGCCGCGTAAGATTTCTTCGTGGATTTTTTTTCCCCCCCTCCTTTTTTTTTATTTCTTCTTTTTTTTTTCAAGACCACCTTTATCGTTCAATTTTTTTTTAAACAAACATTTGTTGTATTCGAGTAATAATTAAGATGTTATAAATTCGTTCACCCATCCGAAGTATGTCATTTCAGATAATTAAATATATATATATATATATATATATATATATGTATGTATTTGTGTGTGTGTGTATGTATCAAAATATCAATCTACAAAATAGAAAACTTTATTTTGACTAAATACATGAAAATTGATTGTATTTTATGAAGCATCAAGGAAAAATTCATTTAGAAATATCGTAGGAGGATAACGTTCATTAAGAGTTCAATCACTATAATGACCTCGTTTAAAAAATTCTCTTTTACTATCGATGAAAACTCGTTAACGCGAATTCTTAATTTACACTTTTTCATCTCTTGATGATGATACATCGTGTATCTTGAAACAAAGCTGCCCGGGTTATTATCGATCGTTTTTCCGATATGCCTGCTCCTTTATCTTCTATTTTACTTACAATCAGTCGGTCTAAAGAGAACTGATCAAAGTGATATTTAAACTCTTGCTCCTTGATTTTTAATACCTTCATTTTATTATATTCTAATAAAAATCTTTTCTCTGCTTCTTTTTCCTTCTCTATTCACTTTTTTTTTTATTATTTTATTTTATTTATTTTTCCCTCTCTCTCTCTCTCTCTCTCTCTCTCTTTTCCTTTTATTTTATACTCATTTACTCATCAAATAAAATTAACTTCCAAACTATAAATTTGACAGAGTTATTTAATTAGTACAAACGACTAAAACATTATACTGTTATCTATTTCGAATTACACGAATAATACTGAGACAATAACGGAAGTCTATTATTACGATTCAGTTATTAATTAATAATGAAATTATTCGTGGAAATTCAAAGGTAATGAAATGCTACGGCATTTTTGTTTTTCGGGCTTGAACCGTAGGACGTTAATAAGTTTGATAAATTATTGGTAGCCCTTTTATCCGTGAAAAGCGCTTGGGGCCGTTTGAAAGCCCGTCGCATTCATCGACTCGTTACGTAAAATCCTATCTGCGTTCGCGTTTAATTAATTTCAGGCTGTTTTAATGAAAGCGTTTCTGCCGAAAGAGAGGGAGAGGGACAGAGAGAGAGAGAGAGAGAGAGAGAGAGAAAGACACACAGAGATATCTTTTACTCTTTTCAAAGGATAACACGAGCTATTTGCAATTGTTACGTAAATTTTGCATCTTTTCTTCTACCGATTCTTGCGAGCGAGTTCAAATCGTGTTGGTTAGAACGCAATGTCGACTCGAAGAGAGAAGCTTATTCAGTGACTCCTCGGTCTTTCACCCTCTTCTTTCCCCTTCTTTCTTCTCTTTTATCTTTCCCTCTCTCTCTCTCTCTCTCTCTCCCTCTCTCTTTCTTTCTCTTTCTCTCTGTCTCTCTGTCACGATATTTTAGCTCGCTCGAAAAAGCTTCGCAAGACATGGTTACGTAGCACCGGAGAACAAGAAACGTATTGTTCGAAACGATAGAAACGTCTTGCCGTTTAACAAAGAGCCACAACCACCGTTTTTAAGCGTTTTCTTAGATCATGGTGACGTGACTCTTCTTCTTCTTCTTCTTCCTTCTCTTCTTCCTCTTCTTCTTTTTCTTCTTCTTCTTCTTCTTCTTCCTCTTTTTCTTCCTTCTCTTATTTAGTACTTTTTTAATTTTGTTTTCACTTTTTTTTCTTTTTTATGAAAAGAGGTCTTTATCCTTTAACACACGTATATCGAAATTTTTATTTATACGCCTATTTTTCAAAGTGTATTTTTTTCATCACCGAACGAAATTGAATAATATATTGAAAAATAAATGTCTAGCTGAAACAGAAAATGCGATTTCGTAAACGTTTCACTCGGTAATGCGTTTACGCAAGATAGACGCAGGCGCATAAAGAGAGAGAGAGAGAGAGAGAGAGGGAGAGAGAGAGAGAGAGAGTCGAAGTTTGCGGGAGTTTATAGACGAATTTGTTACTAATTATGACGACTGGCAATGTTCAACGGAAACTTTTGAAAGTGGAATTTCAAAGGGCCGAGAGTTCCCTACCTCTCGAATAATTACATTTACATTTCATTTAAGGCTTCCGTGATATATCAGCAAACCGTAACGAAACGTCGGGACACGGCCAAAAGGGGAAGTTGGAGAACTCGCAACGCAACTTTCCTGACATCCCAGACACCCGGTATGTGCGAAGCTAGTTCGAATGAACGTTACACTAGAGCGAACATCAGGAATGCCGGTAGCAAGAATTTTTGAGGGGTCTAATAACGCTTAGATTGACGCAACAATGCCGTTATTTGTAAGAAGGTATGAAAGAGAAAGAGAGAGAGAGAGACACGAGTGATAGAAGAGAGGAAAATCGTGAGATCGAAGGTCGAATCGAAAACGATTCCATTTCCTAGACAACACGGCAAAGGGGAACTTTTGAGCGTGGGATACTCCGATATAATTAAAAATTCGCTTCAACGAACAAAATTAAAACGAATTCGACTAGGTATTTTTCTTTTGTTCCTCTTTTTCACATTCAAGAGGATCTTCCATCCGTTCCTTCAAATTCTTTGACAAAAATAAAATGAGACAATCCTCGTTTTCCAGTGTTCCAAGTAAATAAATAAATAAACGAGTAAATAAATATTTGCTTTTTAGATATTATTAAAAAAAAAAAAAAAAAAAAAAAAAAAAAAAAAAAAAAAAAAAAAAAAATAGATAAGAGTATACCCATTTTTGCGAACGTGAAAGCGATCCCGGACCATCACCGGTGGGAATCGAAAGCAAAATTGCTTTCACTTGCGAGTCAACTTACAAGACTCTCGACCCTTCGATCTGCAATCGTGTTTCTTTTTATTGGCTTCTTGAGGCTCGAAGGTAGACCCCAAGAAGTGTTATTTCAATTTTGATATCATTCGAAAATGCATCTTATCTCAAATGTCATCGTTTAGGAAATTTTCAACAACGAATATATATATATATATATAATACCTGGAATGCGATAGAGGAAAGAAAATGTTTAGAATCATTTCGAGAAAGAGAAATTCCATTTCTTCTTTACTTCTCTTTCTCTCTCTCTCTTTCGCTCGCGCACGCGCGCGCGCGCGCGCGAGAGGATTCAACAGTGCGAGAATTTAAGACAGAGTTTAATTAAAATGTCGAGATTAAGCGGTCGCGTGTTTCTGAATATTCTTCTAATTAACTTCTAGCGGTAGATTCTCCGTGTCTCCGCAAATCTCTTTTCTCCTCTTATTCTGGCTGGCTATACTTCCTCTTCCTCTTTATCTCTATTCTTTTCTCTATATCAATTCGAATAAGAAAATTTCAAACTAAACAAAGTACGAACAGAAATGGGATTAAATTAATTCGAACATTTCGGGCATAATAAAATCTTATAGCGACGGGTGGTTCGAGAGATAGGAATAGTTGATAGGGTGGTAGAGGGTGTTTTTAGAAACGATGAAGGGATTCGACGAAATTAAATCGTTTTTATCTCATCCAGGTCTCTGACCGTTTTCGATATTCTAGCTGACACTTTACTACTTTCCAGATAGGAAACCACCACCATTTCGATACGCTCTCTACGTATAAAACCTGCGGGGTAAAGCACGAACTACGAAACTACTATGGAACGAGCGTGCGCGGACAACATATTTTCTACATCTCGACTTTATTACTGCTCGTTTCGCACGGGTCCTGCGAAATCATAGGAGGATGCGGAATGAGATTTCTCTAATACCATTCTGTTTCTCGCCAAAGTGAGAGAAAGAGAGAGAGAGAGAGAGAGAGAGAGAGAGAAATATCTAATCTGTCTTTCCTATCGACGAGCTTTCCCTTTTGCGTTAGAAATAAAACGAAAGAAATAAAAATAGTATAGTATCCGATCGATTTCTAGCACGATCGACGTGCGAATTCTAGCAGAGCCGCGAAATGGGCTTCGGAGAAGATGGCAATAGCACCAGAAGCGAAAGAGGATATCAGAGAAAAAAGAAGGGAGAGAGAGAGAGAGAGAGAGAGAGAGGGTATACCTTGAGAGGAGGGATTGCTTGGAGAGAGTCGAATCACCGTCGAGAAGCAATATTGGAAAGCGGTGAGTTCCCTGGTATCAGCTGCGAGCAACAGCTCCTAATAAAATATGATATAATCCCAATACCCCATAAACTTAGACGTGGCCTCCGTAACTGGCATACGATATCAAAATCGAAGTCTTCTTGCGCTCTTTGGAAACGAAGAGAGATAGAGAGAGAGAGAGAGAGAGAGAGAGAGAGAGAGAGGGACAAGCGTCATGCGATAAGCACAACCCTCCAACGTTCTTTCCTTCCTTCCGAATGAATTTATTATTCCCCTTTTTGAAAGGGGATAAGGGTTAGAGAGGGGGAGACAAAATTGTCAATAGAAGAAGGGAGAAATTATGTACAATCCTGTCTGTTATTATTTTCTTCTCTATTTTTTTTTCTTTTTTTGCTTTTTTTTTCCCATTCTTTTTTGTTTTGTTTTTCTTTGTAATCTTCTTTCTTTCTTTCTTACTTTCTTTTCCCTTCTCTCTCTCTCTCTCTCTCTCTATTTTTTTTCTCCGTTCAATTTTTCCTTCGCATAAAGCACAAAACCCCGTGGAAGGTTTTAAGTTACACGTCTTCGTTTCGTCTACGTTTATCGGCAAACTGATTATAAGTTTACCGTTGAGGAAGTTTATCCACGGTTAACCATGGACATTAAGAAGGCTGATATCGCGTGTATACGATAAGCGCTTAGACGTCCAAACTTTTTCCAAAGTATCGCGCTAAAGCTATTATTTATTAATAAAATGAATACCGTGCACGCGATCTATTATAACCCGAAAGAAAATTTCTAAGTAGTCTAAACGCTTCAATTTCTTTTCTCTCTCTCTCTCTCTCTCTTTTTTTTGTTTCTTCCCCTATTATTTCCCACGTTACAATTCTACTCTCATCGAATTATAAAATAGATTTTTTAACGAAATTTCGTAATTTTGTTCTCTCTCTATCTCTCTCTCTCTCTCTCTCTCTCTCTCTCTCTCTTTGTTTTTCTATTATTTTTTTTCAAAATATTTCCATCCAATGATCTTAAACGTTCATATATTTACTCGCATTCAGGGAATATTCAAGAAGGATTAATTAATCTTTACTCTGTAAATATTCTAAGTACCGCTTAGTAATTGTATGAGCGAATAAGTTGCAAGAAGAACGTTTAAGTGACGGTGCAGACAGAGACGAAGAGAAAGATTGTATACCTAGGTGTCTGTTCTGGTCCTAATTAAACCGGAGTTGACTCATTATCGTCATTAAGATTAGACCCAGCCAGGGAGAGAGAGAGAGAGAGAGAGAGAGAGAGAAAGACGAAGAGAATTCTCTCCTTTTCGACGAGCCTCGTTAATAGCATTATCGCGAACCACCGTTTGCACTTTGGAATATAGCGTTAAAAGGAATGATCATCCCTGATCTAAAAGTCTTCATAATTTCAGAATAAAAAATTACTAAATAAATAAATAATCAATTTTACTTCAATTGATCCACTTAAATCCATTTTATAATTTATTCATTTATTTATTTATATATACATATATTTTTTTTTCTTTTACGAAAATCAAAAGTAAAACTTTGAAATTAATCATAAAATTTGTTCGCTTCATACATAATGCGATCTTTATTAAACGTTTTACACGTTTACGGAGTGTCTACGGTCTTTACACATACAGACACATACACACACACACACACATATATATATATATATATATATATATATATATGTATAAACGGGTACAAGCATAGCCAATGTATGTCATGACTATGTTTTCGCGACTCAACCGAGAATTACTCTCGGCTAATTCCTTCCGGACCGTACAATATATCCATATATATATATATATATATATATATATATATATATATGTAGTAGAGCTCTACTAGGTGAAAGCTTATTCATAACTTTACCCACACCTTAAATCGCCCTCCTACCAGTTCTGTTATGTGTTTCAGACGGATTACGCGTTAGACACAGTTTAAAGTCCGCCAGTTAAATCTTTCCCTGAGAACTTTGGCTTCGATATACAAATTTTGCAAGAAGAGTTAATACGATAAGAAAAGAAAAGAAAAGAAAAGAAAAGGAAAGATAAGATAAGAGAAGATTAGAGAGATATGATCGTGAACTATAATAATATAAGGCAATTTCTTTTCTTCGAATTCATATAATAATATCTAAAAGAAACTTGTTCCCTCTATACGACGAGAACGAGTATTTGTCCTTTGTTTATGATAAATTTCTATAGTAATTCTTTCTTTTTTTCCTTTATTTTATTTATTTATTTTTTGTTTTTGTTTTCTCCTTTGACGAGAACAGTATATCCTCGCACAATATAGAATGAAAAATATAAACAGATAGAAATATTACTTCGAGATAAATCTAAGCGTTATCTCGATTCGATGGGATATACGATCCAATATCTTGGTAGATTCACGCCCGTAGCACCTTTAGGGATTAGCGTATCGTAGGTGTCCGTATAACACGACTAACAAGAGCATCGATTACGGAACGTCGAAGGTTGACCCTATGTGGTTAACAGTACAAGCCGGTAGAGAAGACTCGATGAAGCCGCGGACTCTTGTTCCGTGGGCAGCGAAGCGTGCGAGAACAACTGGCAAGGTAAGGTAGAAAAAGGGAGACACTGTTACCGAAGGATAACATCGACGAGGGAAAACGAGGAAGAAACTCTTTGAAAGAGTT
The DNA here is from genome assembly GCF_910589235.1 of Vespa crabro. Taxonomy (NCBI): domain Eukaryota; kingdom Metazoa; phylum Arthropoda; class Insecta; order Hymenoptera; family Vespidae; genus Vespa; species Vespa crabro. Next base: position 8,425,150 of record NC_060962.1, read on the forward strand.
AGGAGAGATAGTTAGAAAGAGAGAGAGAGAAAGAGGAAGGAATCGTTCATAGAGAAATGTGTCTAAAGAGAAGGAGAAGGAAGAGAAGGAAGAGAAGAAGAAGGAGGAGGAGGAGGAGGAGGAGGAGGAGGAAGAAATAGAGTGAGGATACAGTAATAGTGGGGAGATAGTTAGCAATGCTAATTGTAAAGGTTTTCTTACGAATTCTCGCATCGCGCTTTCATGATCACTTAAAAAAAGAAAAGAATAAAAGAAGAAGAAAGAAAAAAAAGAAAAACAAGAAAACGGAAAGAAAAAAAAAAAGAAAAGTCGAGCTCCTCTCCCATTGTATTATACTTTGGTGCGATCGGTTCTAAGCATCTTCACGTTCATAGACAAGTATCGCTCTCTTCCTTTCTTCCTATACTTCCTCTTTCTACATGATACTTTATAGCTTTTACTCTTATCGATTCCCACGGTTAGTTTACGGAACGAGTACTGCTACATTTGTCGGAATACATCGTGACTTGGACGTTGATGAAGAGTGCACCAATTCGCTGATCCGTTAAGGATTTAATTCAGTCAATTATTATTCTTCCCTTTTATTTCCAATTGTGTGTTGTTAGCTATCGTGAGATCACGTTGCGAAATCATTGAAATCATTCTATATAGGGGAAATCTATATAATAAATCGAATTAATTTTGATACTCTTGATATTTTGTCCCATTTTTTTTCCTCTCTCTCTCTCTCTCTTTTTTCTCTTTTTTTTTCTTTTTTTTTTTTTTTTGCTTCGACAAAAAAGAAAATCAAATTATCGAATTATTCTCGAATGGTCAGATACATATTGATGTATATGTATAGGTATGTACGTACATACATACATACATACATACATACATACATACATACATACATACATACATATAGACACACATATTGTCCACCCTATCGATTCTTACCCAACGGTAAGATCACGGTCGAGATTGGTTTGATCGCTTTATGCCCGTTACGTGCCAGCTTCGAGACGTTTCTCTCTGTGTCATTCCACTCGAGAAAAACTTGAAAAGAGAGCAACGTGAACTCTCCTTCCCCTTCCTCTTTCTTTCTCACTCACTCTCTCTCTCTCTCTCTTTTTCTCTCTCTTTCTTTCTCGATTTCCTACTCGCTCGACCGATTGGATTTCGCGAACGTGCGACTGGCATCCGATGACAACGAGAAGCCGACTCCCGCCGGAGATGACCCTTCCTTGCTTATATATCGAGAACAGAAAATAAGTGATCGAAGGAGAGATAGAGAAAATTAGATAACATTGCTCCTATTTCTTCATCTTCATCCTTCTTCTTTTCGTTTCTTTTTTCTTTTTCTTTTTTCTTTTTTCTTCTTCTTCTTCTTTTTTCTTTTTCTTCTTCTGAAAAAAATACGCAAAAGTCAACGACGCGATACATTTCGCTTAACACAAATCTTATAACGCATAATTTACGATCTCCCAGAGTGTATAACCCAACTGTTTAGATAAGCGTATCCGGGAACTTCTTTAAGAACGGTATACCACACTCGTTAGAGTAAGCTATCTTGAAGTTTCGCGTAGCAAAGACGAATTACGTTGCCATTCTAGGTCCTCCTTGTTCTTTGGCCCATTGTTAAACCATAGAATCCTCTTAGTTATAGCTGTTAACAATGGAACTTCCAAAAGTTCGATTCAATTCGTTCCGACTTTGAATATGGAGTGTACCCATCTTCCTCTTTCACTTTGGTACTCTATATTAATAACGTTATATGAATGGCCAAACGTTAATCATCTTGTTGTAACTTTCACGTATAATCTATCGTTTCTATCTTTGTCTCAATATTTCACGTTTGCCCTTTTGATTCATTCTCTTTTATATCTTTTATTCTTTATGAACACGACACGAGTCAAAGTTAAATCTTAAACAACGAACTATCTTGCGGACGGGCTATTAGTCCGTAAAAAAAAAAAAATTCGTGAAAACCAATAAAACGTTCGATAGTATTTAAGCAAAACTACTTGAACAAGTAGAGAGTACGTACTACCTCATTTAAGTTACAGTACGTTTTGAAATTATCGAAGATTTAGCTGTTTCTCGAGATAGATTCACGAGAGAATATCGTATTTGTACGAAACAAGGAATCGTTAAGGAATCGATATATCGGTATAAATGTATCGCTTACATTTCGAGGTTCTCTCTCTCTCTCTCTCTCTTGTGCGAAATCAAATGAAGAAATCCCTTGAAACCGGAACGATTATTTCGTACAAGATTATTATCATCGTTTTTCACTTAGAATAAATGTTATAATGAGTTTTTAAAGCTATTCTTTTTTTTTTTTTTGTTTTTTGTTTTTTTATATATTTAATCCTCAAAGGACGTATCATACAGACGAGTATTTCGTGGAACGCGATAACGATTACGCACGGACCAATCGGAATCGTAATTCAGGTCAAACTCATCGGAATGTGTCTCATAGAAACGATCTGCCGTGACCTGCCTCGAACAAAGGGTGGAACCTTTCGAAGGTTCGAACATTGTCTCTCCGTTAGGATACCGTAAAACTTTCGTAACACTTGCACCTCCTCCTCTTTCGATTCCTCCTTCCTCTTCTTCTTCGTCCTCTTCTTCTTTATCTATTCTCTTTTTGGCGTTCTCTGTTTGTTCAGAAGCATCCCGCACCTGTTTCGAATCGTTAAACGTTCTCGAGTGAAGTACAAGACGACGATAAAGTTAATCCTTTTTCTTTAACGGCTAACAGAAATTTTGTTTCGAGTTTGTTGAAAAGGACCCAGTTTGACTTTGGTTACTACTACGAGGGATAAGTTTAAAACGATAAAGAAAGATAAAGAAAGAAAAAAAGAGAAGAAAAATAAAATATAATAAAAAAAAAAAAATAAAAAAAAGAAAAGAGAGAAGAGAAAAATAATATACAAGTTTTAAAGTACACTTAAGTAATGAAGAAAAATTGTTTCTCCCTCTCTACCTCCCATAATCCTTGATAAGCTAAAACAGCCAATTCCGAGTTTGGATTAAGTTCATGTCCTTGTTCATTGGGTGGGTCCAACTTTGAGCTCGTAATTTCGACTAATCGTCGCTGTCCACGACGAGGATGCCACGGGTCATCGCTTTTATTTTCCGCCTGTGCGTAATTTCCGTAATTATGTCCGCAGAGCGGACATACCAGTCTCACTTGTCTCTCTCGACTCAACATCAGAGGTACGAAACACAATGGCCAACATCTGAAAAGCGCGAATGGTTATAACGGGTGCGGCATTGTTTCATTGAAGGATACACGAATGCAACCAGCCTATTTTCGTTAATGATTTTCCATTATGAAATTCGTTCTATTCGAAATATTACGATAGAAATGATCCGGTATAAAATCTATTAACCGTTATCGACTTATATCTTCCAACCGATTTCGAATTTATCGGAGATAAATGTTCGACATATTTGTTTATTACCTTGGTTATTTATGATTATGACTAGATGTTCCACTCGATGCTTTATTTGACCAGATAAGTTTCATTGATAATTTAATGGAACAAATAAAAGAGAGAGAGAGAGAGATAACTAACCCTAACAAGCAAGTAGCACCAAGTCTCGAGCTCGAAAACATGTGTCTCTTTGTGAAAACTATAGGTAGAGCATCCTCGTTACACACCGGACATAATAAACTCTTGTCATGATATTTCCAAGTTTCCACTGTTCAATAAAATAAATATCATTTGAAAATTTTGAACGTATATATCGTAGGATATTTGATTGTAATTTATTGATAGGATCAAAGAATATCTCGATAAAAAGAAAAAAAAAAAAAAATTACTATATGAATTCTTCGCAATGGACTTTCTCGTTTCTTTTTATTCGATCGATTTTATTTAAAAAAAAAAAAAAAAAAAAAAAAAAAAACAAAAAAAACAAAAAAAAAGAGTAGAAATCATAAATAAAAGATCTACTCGGGTAGACTAACCTCTAGTCGAGAAAACGCTCCTTTTTCGTTTACTATTTCCAAAAGGCCAAATCTTTCTTGATGATAACTTCTTTCCGGAGATCCACGAGCGCTCCTTGACTGCATTTTCAGACCGATCGCGTTCTACTTTCTGAGGTATATAAAAGTGCGCTTTCTAAAATCATAAATTTATCCTTGGCGTCATTAAAGCGCCGTTCACTTCTCAGGACGACGAGATTAGCCGTAATTATTATCCCGAGCGTCTCCGTTGATAATTATTAACGTGGCTTCTCGTGCGTTCGGATTACGTCGGGTTTAATTTTAAAAAGAATTTATTTATCCTCGTTAAAAGCGCAACAAAACTTTTCTAAAATGCTTAAGGAACCGTTTCGTAAATCTTTATCTCAGTCAATCTTTATTTTAAAATAATTAATGAGGATATACGTTGATACGTTTTGAATTCATTTCTAGAAGATCTGCAATCATTGTAAATATTTTATTAGAAAAAAATCAAAAGATATATATATATATATATATATATATATATATATACATATATATGTATATATGTATGTATAGAACGATGATGATTTAATCTCGAAAGAAGGACTCTTCTCTTATAGCCTTTTCGCGAAAGCTCGTGGACGAAGATGGAAGTCGAACTTGCGAGTTCTCGGAATCCGGTTGACAGGGAGCCAGGCCGTTATTTTTATACTCGTAAGTCCCGTAAACGTATCCACAGGCTGGACAGATCATGCGAATCTTCTTCGTGCGTTTCATTAACGGTATAAAACAAAATGGCCAACATCTGACGCAAAGGACAGTATTTTTCTTTTTTTTTCTCTCTCTTTTCTCTCTCTTTCTCTCTCTCTCTCTCTCTCTCTCTCTCTATTTTTTATATGTATATATATATATATATATATATATCAAAATTGTAAATCATCATGAATCGTAAGAGAAAACGTATTAGGGAATTAATACGATCGATTTAGCTTTCTAATTTACTCGTTCGATGTCTATAAATTACTTGCTCGTGACTCTAGATACTCTGTATACAGTTCGATTGGAAAAATCATTAATTACGAGAGAATCAATGGCGCTTTTCCAAAGCTTTGCCTAAAAGGGTCGGACGATTGTCAGGACTAAAACTGACAAGTTGGAGCTTAAGTTCGTGAACCCGGGCTTGTCATTAATCTCTCTCCCGCCGGGGACGCTCGCGGAGTGCGCGGAAAATTAATCGTTGGATCCGTGCACTGACCAAAAACTCGGAGAGGCGTGTCCCTCTTTCGTTTTATCGTGCTCTGCTTTTAAATGCTTAAACCCTTCCTATCTTTACTTCTTTTCACAATCGTTAGTTAAGGAGGGGGGGGGGGAAAGGAAAGAAAAGTAAAGAAGAAACAAATTTCGAAAGAAAAGAAAGAAAGAAAGAAAATGAAAATTATATGGAAATGGAATTTTTCGGAGATGGAAAGAAAAATAAAAAAAAGAAAAAACAAAAAAAAAAACAAAAAAAGCTACCAAACGATTGTTAAATCGTCAATCGATATGCTAATTACCCCAGAAGACATGTCGCTGCAATATGAGACGTTGTCAAATTGTGTCTGCGAGTATGCAATGCCGGCACGAGTTCCTTTCTGCATTGAGGACAGATTTTTTTCTCGTCGTGCGACTTCCATGTATCCACTAAAAAAAGAAAACAAAACGAGACGAAACAAAAAAAAGCAAAAAAAAAAAAATGGAAAAACAAATTACGAAGATCAAAGAATCTTCTTAAAAATGTTTCTACATCGTGTAGATATACGTGTAGATATACCCCGGGTCGTGTAGATTCTCTTTCTATCTTTTTCCTTCGTATTAGAAAGCTTTGCTTGTTCTGTGCCTTTTGATTGTTGTCTTTCCAATATTTGTTCACCGTTTTCCTACGAAAAAGATAATAATAATAATAATAATAATAATAATAATAATAATAATAATAATAATAATAATAATAATAATAATAATAATAATAGTAGTAATAAAATAAACAAAAAATGGATCAACAAAAAAATGTCCTATCTAATGAATTCATAAATATATATATATATATATATATATATATATGATTGTTTGAGATTGAAACGCATTATAAAACATCTTGTATCTATCGTACGAGTAAACGAATATTCCCATTTGAAACGAGCCTTTACGTGAATGCATCATAAAGATCGATTTCCCGCGACGATGCCTTGGAATTCTTTTCACGCTCGGCATTCGTTCGACATTTTATGAGAGGGAAGAAACTGGAGGAGGGTTCTCCTTTTGCGTCCATTTCAAGATTTTATACCTTTCACGAGGTAAAAGAGACACGAGTCACGGTTCAAGAATGTAGCACGGGTGATAAGAGCAAAGGGGTTGAAGGTGGAACACATAGAGATAAAGAAACAAGCGTTAAGGGCAATCGCATACTACTCTTATGTACTATAGATACAAAACGTTTCTTTGCGAGTGTTATTCGTTTGTTCAAAGAAGAAAAAGAAAAAGAAAAAAAAAAGAAATTAAATAAAATAAAATGAAATAAGAAAGAGATAAAAGGAAAAATAAATTATTATAAAAAATTCTTAATCGTTGAAATATATTTATATATATATATAGAAAGAGAGAAAGAGAGAAAAAGAGAGAGAGAGAGAGAGAGAGAGAGAGAGAGAGAGAGAGAGAGAAATATTATCGATATTTACGTGATTATCAAATCTCTGAATAGAGATTTTTCGATGATTCCTTCGAACGTGGCCTAAAAGTCGTTCGGTGTCTTTTCCTTTATCGCTCACACGTTTATCGCATATGGGACACCACGTGGCTATGGAGGTCTAAACGAAAGAAAAAAAAATATGTGAATGCATAAAGCTAGAAATAGCGATGATATATATATTTATATTAATTCACAATATGATAGAATAAATAACCTGCGTTTCCTCTACCATATTCCCTTGGCTTTCTTTTTATGATTCTTTTTCGTTCTTGTGACTCATCCTCTCTCTCTCTCTCTCTCTCTCTTTCTTTCTCCCTCTTTGTCTCTCTCTCTCTTTCTCTCTTCCCCTCTCTTTCTCTCTCTCTCTCTCTCTCTTTCTTTTTCTCTCTCAAGAGAAAAGATAGAAATGTTTTGTGGATAGACGTTGGGTGGTTTTACGGTTGCGTTGACAAAGCTGAACTTGGCGAATATCGTGCGTAGTAAAGTGCCTTGAATTTGTCACTCGTTTTTATACGACTACTTCAATACATATCCGAGCGTCGTTTTCTTACTATTTTTACGATCGCCTTACCATAATAAAAATTTGTACAAGCAAATATAAGGCGTGGTTATCGCTCGGTGAAAATAGTAAAAACATGTTTCAAGAAGAGATAGTGTCGACGATTAAAAAAAAAAAAAAAAAAAAAAAAAAAAGAAAAAAGGAAAGAAAAAAATAGATAGATAGAAAAGAAGAAAAAAGGCCATGACCACTTCGACACTTTTATACTGACGTCAAATTTCTCTTGTATTTTTATACCTAAATTTCTGATAGATAAATACAATATATCCCTTTATTAAAATTATCGAGAAAATTACGTTTTTCCTTTTTTTTTTTCTCCCTCCTACCCTTGATAAAATACGAGTGTATTCTTGAATGAAATAAAAACAAGGAAAATAGAAGATCGTGGGGGAAAAGAAAGAAGAAACAAAAAGAAGAAAAGAAATAGAAAAAACGAATCAAGAGTAAATAGAATAAAGGAAGACAGAGCTTTCTTTCTCTTTTTTTTTTTTCTTTTTTTTTTTTTACTTATATAAAGGATATCGGTGTTCTTTCGTTCTTTGATTTGTTCGTTCGTTCGTTCGTTCGTTCGCGAGGTGACATCGCGTTCGTATTTTCTCGAAGTCTTTTGGCCAAGCGGAAGTACTTTTTGGAAAAGGAGGAAAGGGAAGTAATCCTCAAAGTGTAAAACACGCGCGAGAGGTGGTAAAGCAGCTTTTACTGAATTCCCCGCGAGAAAGTTCCGACTTTAAAGCTGAAAGTTTTGCCACGATGGGCAGAAATAGAGAGATGAGAGACAAAAGGGAACGTAAAAAGAGAGAAAGAGATAGCGATTGAAGGAGCGTAAGAAAAGGATATATATATATATATAGATAGATAGATAGATAGATAGATAGATAGAGATATATAGATAGATAGATAGATAGAGAGTAAGAGAGAAAGAGAGAGGAGAGAGAACAAAGATCCGCACAAAAGCTTGTCACGGATGGCGGACAGGAGCTAGCGTTCGTTTCCGTCGACGGTTTTCGGAGCGAGGAATAGTGCGAAAATTCCGCAGTTTCTCTACTTTTAGCGGCAGACCACGGAATGGTACCGGACGTCACTCGCATTCGAGATTCTACGATGCGGCACGCTTCGGTCCAACGTAGAAAACTTTCCACTTCGCTACAGGATTCGGTCCATTGTACTTTGATTAGTGCCGGATCGATTAATTCTTTCTTTCTTTCTTTCTTTCTTTCTTCTCCTGTTTTTTTTTTTTTTTTTATATTAATTTTCTTTTCACCTTTTTCTTTGTTCTTTTTTTTTTCTTTTTCATTTTTTTTTTTTTTGCTTTTTTATTTCCTTCCTCCATCTTACAATTACTTTCTTTGTGAAACTTTTCTTTCACAGTAGTATAAGACCCGATCCAATTAAAATCTTTTTTTCTCTTTCCTTTCATCTTCCTCTACAGTTCTATTACGATTTATTTATACAAATTAATTATTTATATAAGTTGATTTAGGTAAATGGGTAAAGTTATGTATAAAGTTTATAATATATATCGGGGAAAAATCAACGATATGTATGATATTATCTAGAGAGTCGAGGAGCGGAAATGAGCGTTGTGTCAGTGAGAGGAAGAAAGAAAGAGAAGAAAGAAAGAAAGCAAGAGATAGAGAGAGAGAGGGGGGGGAGAGAGAGGTGAACCACAGAGTAAGCAACGTTCTTTTCACGGGTGGACGTTTACACGGTAATGAATACCATGGTTCTGTCTCTGGTACCGCTTGGTTAAATGAACGAAGCACGGTACTCTCTGTACCGGACAAGTAAAATTGACGGACGGGAGATCGTGAAAGGCAGTAATTGAATTAGAGGTAGACGAAGACGACGGAAAAGAGAAATAAGACGAGGAAGAGGAACGACGAACGACGAACGACGAACGAAGACGAGGGATACGATGACGCGTGCGCTCGCGAGCACGCGCGCCCGAGCTCTCTAGCGAACGACGGCGCCGTTGGCAGTGGGTCAGGAAATCAGGGCGCCTGGAATAAGTGTTGCGAGTGAAGCGAGCTGCCGGAGAAGGGAAGAGAAAGAGAAAGAAAGAAAGAAAAAGAGAGAGAGAGAGAGAGAGAAAGAAAGAAATAAATAAAGACTCGTTGGAGATCGGTACCGTTAGTCTCGTCTACCTTCTTCTTCTTCTTCTTCTTCCTCCACGTTCCGCAATTCCTTCTTTCCCTTCTCTTTGCAGGAATGACGAGTCTTAAGGCAGCTTACTGCTAAAAAGCGTTCTATCGTCGTTCCGATAAAAGGATCGGCAAGAATTTCTTGCTTGTTAATCGACTGTTCTTCCCTCTCTTGACCTTGAATTCAGTCACCCTCTATACTCCTATGATTCTCTTTGATCGAAGTCAAAAAGAGAGGTGTAGAGAAAGAGAGAGAGAGAGAGAGAAACAGAGAAAGATACAGAGAGATAAAGAGAAGGAAGGAAGGAAGGAAGGAAGGAAGGAAAAGGAGGTAGGCGACGAACAGATTTATAGCTTTTATGTATCGGCATCTCGACGGACGGTATTATAGGCGGTACTCATTAAATCCCGGCGTGGCCAAGGGAGTTCAAAGAGTCCGGGATAATTGCTGCGCGCGGTCAGATAAGGTGGTAAAAGAAGAAAAGAAATATATATATATATATATATATATAAACATAAGGAGGGGAAGTAAAACAAGTGTGGAAAGAGTTAACGTGGCACAGAATCTTTCAATGTGTCTTTGCCCGTTGGCCCTTGCAAAAAGCGTTTACACATCGAGTCCTATCTAATTGCCGTTTGGTTCTTCCTATGTTTTGTCGAAAAAGGGTTTAGATAATTGTACCTCGATCGTAGAAGAATAAAAATAAAATAGGAATAAGAAGACAAGGAAAGAAGTAGAAAGAGAGGACGAAGGAAGAAAAAAGGAGAAGGTTAACGTGTCCTCGAACTGAATTCTCCAGAGAGAAAGAGAGAGAGAGATAGAGTGGGTGGGAGGAAGAGATCGGAGGGAGGTAGGGAGGGACGTAAGAAGAGAACACCAAAGCAGATCGTATCACAACTCGTGGACGAGAGTAACTCGGCCGGCGTGGCCAAAGCAAAGGAAAGTTACGCTCTAAGTCCGAGTGCTTCGAGTAAGATCATTTATCTCTTCGGCTTACCAATAATAGATATTATTATCGTTTATCGTGGTAACAGGGGCTGGACTTAAGCCGGACCGGCCATTAGAGCAAGCAGCCTTTATACTTTCTTATCGGTACGCCACCAGGCTCCTGGTCTCTACCCATCCTCCGTCGATGTAACGCTTTTAACCCTCGAAAAAAGTAGCCCCCGTGCTACCTATCCCTCCCCCTTCTACCACCCCCCCCTCCTCCTCTACCAACGATCCCAACCTTGCCCGACAACTCCTACCACTCACGGGGGAATTCTCTTTTACCTTAAATGGGTGCTACTTCGAGTAGTAAAACTTTTTCTCCAGACCCAATAGTGTTATTGGCCAATGAGAAATCCAAGAATCACAAACTTTCTTTTGCCCTTTCGATGATATCTCAATGATACTCTTCTTGGATTCAAATTGAATTTACAATGGACACCTATGGGTTTTCGATCTTGTTCCTCTATATTTCTAAAGAAAGAACGTAGATGAAGATAGGATACGTACATTACATAGTACATATGTATACGTAAGACCGTTATGTACCTAGTAACTACTTAAGGATCTTAGGGAATTCGATTGATCTATAAAAACATGTACATGGGTTATAAACGAAATCTAATGTAACTGGTATTATATTCATAGGTATTTTATATTTCATGTAATTTTTATGTATTGTCATGGTAAGTATCGTCAAGTCGAGAAGGGAAAGGAAAAAAAAAAAGAAAGGAGAGAAACAAGAAAAAGAAAAAAAAAGAAAATGAAAAAGAATGGATCGCATTTTCATTAACCAATATATTTGGCTTTCGTGTTCAATGAAACGAATCGTCCATCCTATAGATTCAATATTTCTCCCGTGTATAACTCTCACCTCTCTCTCTCTCTCTCTCTCTCTCTCTCTCTCTCCCTCTCCCTCTGTCTCTCTCTTTTTCCCTCTCTCTCTATATCTCTATCTCTCGATTCTGCCAATAATAGGAAGTTACGGACCGGACACGGCACATTGTAGAAGCGAGGCATATTGCCAACGTGATCTCGAGTGTATGCGCTGTGTCAGTGGTATAGCATAGTGCAGTTTCACGCTGCTTAGAGTCGATCGCCATCTCTACCTTCAATTTCGTATGAAACGATCGATCCGTCGTGGCTACGATGAAATGCCGAGCTCGAGCTCGACGAAATCGGACGAACAAATGATTTCCTCCTCTTTTTTCTCTCAGCTGAATGAACACGCATGGATAAAATAAACGAGAATATGGCGTGTTCTGTACCAATACTATTGTCGGGTTTAATAACGAGTGTAACAAAAAAGTAAAAAAGGAAAAAAAAAAAGAAAAAAAAAAAAAAAGGAAAAAAATAAAAAAAGGGAAAGAAAGAGAAATGAAACGAAAAAAAAGGACAGTATAATAAAACAAACGAACGAACGACCGAACGAACGAACGAACGTACGAATGTACGTACAAACAGGACAAACAAACATACGAACAACAGCTACGATATAATAGAACGAACAGAATTCTCGAGGAGATTCATAAAAGATATAAGAAAGAATGACCGCATCTGGCCGAGTCATCATGATACAAGGATAGTCATTTTTTCTATATGAACAATTTGTACAAGACGACAAAGTCAAGAGTCCGATGGCTACTCGTTGATTAGATTCGGATAGTCGTTAGACGTATAACGGTAAAAGTACGACTAAAGTCGATCCTCTTGGCCTTTTCATCTCTAGAGACGAAAGACGAGATTTATGATTAATGATAAACATACAATTGCGACGTATAATATTTCTGAATGATTATTAAATAATATAAAATGAAAGAAACTCGACAGGCGAAAAGATAGATAAGCAGAAAGAGAAAGAGAGATAGAGAACATAATACTTTGCTTAAAGTGAAAGCAACGCGAGCCAAACGAGAGAATTAATTTAGCAAACTCTGAATTCTCTCTCTCTCTCTCTCTCTCTCTCTCTCTCTCTCTCTCCCTCTTCTCTTTCTCTGTCTCTGTCTTTCTCTCTCATTAAACGGATATTCGTATCCAGGATAGGATGTTTGTGTCGACCCTTTCTATTCTCGAAGGGTCACAACACTCTGAAGCTTAGTCTCCGTGGAGTACGTAAATTGAACCGATTTTGAGAATATGCCTCTGGACACGGATGTTCCCAATCGGAGTACCAGCGTAACGTTGAGAACAAAGCTCAATTTGGTACGCGAAAGCACCGACCGGTAAGCTTCCGGATTGTATACTCGGTGACTTCTCCAACGATTCTACTCCTATCTGCCTTCTCTTCTATTCTCTTCTCTTCTCTTCTCTTCGTAAAATCATCTTTCCTTCTCTATCTATGCCCTTTACTAAACTCGAAGATACATAAGAGAAAGAAAGAGAGAGAAAAAGAAAGAAAGAGAGAGAGAGAGAGAGAGAGAGAGAGAGAGAAATGAGGAGAAAGAGATGAATCGAGAAAAATAAAGAGAGGAACGAAGGGTGAATGCTTTGATCGTCACCCCGTGATATCGAATTAAGTTCAAAGCGTAACGGGAAGAGAAAAGGAAGCATCCCTCTCTTTTTCAAAGGAAGGAAAGGGATCTGTATGTGTGTGTGTGTGTGTACATATGTATATATATATTTTGTTTTCTTTTTTCAACGGATTTTAAATCATAAGAAGGGAAGGGAGAGTGAGAGAGAGAGAGAGAAAGAGAGAGAGAGAGAGAGAGAGAGAGAGCATTGAACTCTGACCCTTGCAAACATGTTTTTCTTCAATCCTTCTCTAACAAGACTAATTAGAGAAGTATAAGAAAATAAGATGTCTCTTTCTCTTACTTTTCGGCTTTCATTTAATTTACTTTCAAAAAGATATGATAAGAATAGGAAAAGATGGAAAAAGAAAGAATGAATAATGATGAATAAATTTAAAGATTATCGATCGTTATTATGTAAAATCTGAAGTGATTATGAGCGCGTAGCATTGATGCGAATCAATTGATACATTCGTAACTGTAAAAGTTATGAGCGCGTGAATTCGACGATGTGAAGAGTATCTCGATGAGAGTTTGGTGATGGTTGATGGTCTTGGAAAAGAAATTGTGGAATATCGTAGAGGGAAAAAGAGAATGGTTGGAATAGAACTTACGATAGATCGTGACAATTGCGAATGTATTAGGCGAAAGAAAAGAGAATACACTTGACCTCTGCTATAAATAGTATAGGAAGAGACACAGTATGGACGACTTTGCTCCTTATAACTTGAAAATCCTCTCTCTTTCTCTCTCTCTCTCTCTCTCTCTTTTTCTTTCTCTTCCTCTTCCTCTTCGTTCTCTCTATCGGCCTCGAGCTATATACTGTAATATCACGTTCGTTCCTTTATCCCCGCACCCCCCCCCCACACACACCCACCGCCCATACATACATAGATTCTGGAATATCGCACGAATTCAGGTTCCAAAGCAGCACCCACTTCTTAATCGTCCCCTTTGACGCACCGAGAAATGGAAAAATTCTCGATCGAGGAGTTCGTTCTCAAATAGGTTTCTCTATATAGTCGTCGTCGTCGTCGTCGTCGTCGTCGTCGTAGTCATCGTCGTCGATCCCCAACCTCCTCCTTCTTCTATCCCTGAACATTTACATAGCCTAGATTCTTATTCTAAAACTGTCTGAAAAAAAGAAAAGAAAAAAAGAAAAAAGAAAGATAGCTTGGATAAATGTAAATATACATATGTACATAGTTATGTGGATACATTGTATATTCGCATAAATAAGTTATTCGACTAATTGATAATATTACGAAGTTATTCGCTTGGTAAACATATAAAACTATTTTAACGATGAATAATATAATTAATTATACGAATAAATGAGGTCGACCAATAAATTAGTCAGATAAATTTACTTGGTAATAGGTAAATAATAAACGCTTGTTAACCTCTTTATCGTCTAATGTACGAACAATAACAAAGAGAATTTTCCTTATTATTTAAAAAAAAAAAAAAAAGAGAAAAAAAATTGAAACGTATCGATAAGATATACGTAATATATCATTTATATATTTTAAACGATGTAAACGAAGCATTTGTACATGAATATATTTATATCCATTTGATATATACTTACGTTTCTTGCATTCGCCGCGTTTCATTTCTTATTCCTTTTCAATTTTCTTATTAATTATTTTCAACTAATCCATACAAACGTTAAACGTAAACGTGAACCCTTTATCTCATAATATATCATGTATGAGATATTATGTATATTCAGTTCAATAAATTTCGTTTTTGAATACGAAACAACGTTGTGTCGGCATGTAAATCCCTTGTAAACTCAATTATTAACTATATGTATATGTTCGAACATTAATAAAATCTCCTTTATCGTAGAAACGATATTACTTTAGATAATAAATTGATAAAAAAGAAAAAAGAAAGAAAAGAAAAGAAAAGAAAAGAAAAGAAAAAAAAAAGGAAAAAAAAAAGAGGGCTAAAAAGAAATCTATTCAATGGAACAGTACGTATTACGTACGTACGTATGTTTCTTGTTATTTTTCCTTTTTTCTTTTTTTTTCTTTTTCTTTCTTTTTCTTTTTCCTTTTTTTTTTTTTTTCTTTCTCTCAATCGAAGAACAGACGAATATAGCAGTGGGTTAAAGTAGACGTAATACGTACGAAAAAGGGAAAAGAAATTTTAACGTTGCCGATATGAAACATCGACGGCAATCGGCCGATGCTAGTATTACACTGCTTACGTCGTGTACACGTCACTATTTCATTTGCTACGTACTCGTACACCTCGTTCGTGGCTTTTACATTCGCCTCGTCAATATAAACATCGATAGTGCAAATAAAAATCAACGTGAGAGCTTTCTCCAACATGCGTACGCATAAAAATACATTTCTCTCACTCCGCATTATACACGCTCGAGCATATAACTTTTCGAAAGGGTAAAAGAGAGAAGGAGAAAGAGAAAGAGAGAAAGAGAGAAAGAGAGAAAGAGAGAGAGAGAGAGAGAGAGAGAGAGAAAGAGAGAAAGAGAACACAGTTAGCGCAATACGGTCCTGTGACGCTGTTGGAAATGGAAATGGAAGTGTGTCAGCAGGTCAATGGACCTCTTTCCTTCCAGATTCTCTCTCTCCCTCTCTCTCTCTCTCTCTCTCTCTCTCTCTCTTTTTCTCTCTAGTAATCTTTGTCTTACTCTTATACACGTCGTGTTTCGTCGTACCCTTTCGCTACGTTCTCGTCGTTTTCACCGATGCATTAGCCCCCGACACGAATCGTTCGCTTTTCATCGGACCCTTAACTCCTTCTATTTTCTATTTTATCTCTCTCTCTCTCTCTCTTTTTCTCTCTTTCTCTCTTTCTCACCCTTTCTCACCCTTTCCACGCTTCATGGAATTCCCTCCGGACGTCGAACTCGCGGAGAATCTTTCCTCAAAGAGAGCTAAGAGCTCCGGCTTTTCTTCTCAAAGTCTTCTATTTTCTCGTCGTTTGGAGCATTAACCACTCTCCTAAGATTTTTCCCCCAAGGTTCATCGTCGATTTCTCTCGACGTTTCGTGTTCGTTTTTTTTCTTTTTCCTTTTTTTTTTTTTTTTTTATTTTCCCTTTATATTTCTTTTTTCCTTTCGTTCAATTTTTTATTTTTCTTTTCTTTTCGTTTTCTTCTTTTTTCTTTTTTTTTTTTAAGTTTTATTTCTTCCTTCCCCCTCCCTTTTTTTTTTATTATTCTTATCCTCTTTTCTCCTCTTCTTTTCTCCCATCGTTAAAATGGAAATATATATATATATATATATATATATATATATATATATATATCTACATCTTCCTCGGAATATATCGGTTAGGTGATATCAATGGTGAAAGCTAATTGTGAAATCGCGTGTTTAAGTCCCATAAAGAATAGTGTCACGGTTAATTAGAAATTCAGAAGTTTAATGTTGTGAATTTATCATGATTCATAACGAGAAAGACTCTCTTTCTCCCTCTCTCTCTCTCTCTCTCTCTTTCTCTCTTTCTCTCTATCATTCTCTTTCTTTCTTTCTCGAGATATCGAAGAATAATCGTGCAAAGACAAAGTTATTGAAAACGTTGAGTACGAAAGCTTTGGCAATTTAATGGGTGAAAGTCGTTCGTTGTTCGTCGTCGTCGTCGTCGTCGTCGTCGTTGTTCTTCGTATATAAATCGTCGATTTCGTGTCTAACGGACGTCTAACGTTTGAAAAGTCTGTCGAAGCGGCGGTGAAAGTAGGAGGATGACTCATTCGGGCACACGCTCTCGATTCTCCGAATGGACTTGCTTTCGAACCGATACTTGCTTTGTTCCACCGATAAAGCGTAACGCCGTCCTTCTTATCTCCTACGAGAGTCGAGAAACTTGTTCTCGATAACTCTAAACGAGAGATTCTGTTTTGGAACGGTCATTTAAAAAGAATCCATGCATAACCCATCGATATGGGATAATATGGGATCTTTGTAATATTTGTCTATATTTTGGATATTTTTTTTTCCTACATATAGAAGAGAGAGAGAGAGAGAGAGAGAGAGAGAGAGAGAGAGAGAGAGAGAGAAGTGAGGGAAGTAAATAAAATAAAAAAAAAAAGAAGGACAAAGGAAAGAAAGAAAAAAAGAAGAAATGGAAAACATCCCAAGATGAAACGCGTGCTAGAGCGACAGATTTATATAACATAAATTTAGAGGGTTACTCTGTTGCTCGTCCGAAATCTCGTTTGGCTCTTTTTATCCGTGCTTTATCCGTGTTTTCGCGGATTTTGACACGCACTTTTTCGTCCGTTCGACAACAATAAATTCTATCCGAGGGACGCTGATGGCCAATGGTGGTAGCCGTTCTGTAAATCTCGTTGTTTATGATCGAATGAATGCTTTATAGACCAGAAATTCGGACGGATTGTTATGGCCGTCGAAACGGTACGGCCGTCGGACCTGTGCAGTACCACTTTTGTTTGCTTTAACGCACCATGGATATATCAAAACGTTTAGCGTGTTTAGCGTGTCTCGCGGCATCACCGGGCCGACGGCTTACGTAATCGTTAAAAGTGCGAGTTTACAGTGTAAACGTGGTGGTCATCGTTCGTTTTCCATAATGTTGA
>NC_060962.1:8447587-8450087 GCF_910589235.1 Vespa crabro
TTTTTCATTTATTTTTTTTTTCTACCCTATACCCCCTCCCCCCCTCCCGCCCTTTCTTATCGAACGTAGACTCCACGAAGAAATACGGCCACGCGCGCCCGTACGGCCGCGTTATCCGTTAGTTTCCGTAATTTACGATACAGTAAAGTCGTATAATGCGATGACATTTAGAAATATCGCGTGTCGAGGCTAGCGCGAAGCGAAGAGCGCGTCGTGCCACCTACACGACTCGTTATAATCGTGGGAGTATTCCCTTGATGTTGTAAATAATGTTTGTTTTTCATAAGGCGTGGGCCATACCACAGTAAGATGTTCCATATCCATGCTGGCACGTTTATAAATTACCGGGAATAATTTACATCGAACTTCTACTTTTCTTATTGCCCTCCCCCTCCCCATCCTTCCACCATCATCTTTTTTCTTTCTTTATCTTTCTTTGGGGTTTCTTTTCTTTTTTCTTTTTTTTTTTTTTATTTATTTTCTTTCTGTTTTAATTTTTTTGATAAGGCTAGAAAGAGAGAGAGAGAGAGAGAGACTCGTATTGGAACTCGTAAACCCTTTTAAAGATTTGCTTCCTATTCGTATGTACGTATGTGAATAATAATATAAATAGCGTATATAAAACTTCTCCATACTTGATTATACGGAAATGAAATATAATAAGCAATTTGTTATGATTATTAATAAAATAGTTTGAAATAATTAACGCGCTTAATTATCGTCTAATTACGATTCATTTTTCTGTTTTGTCTTCTTCATTTTTTTATCTTCTTTTTCCTCTCTCTTTCTCTCTCTCTCTCTTTTTTTTATGACGATCTTTCTCTTTCTACAAGATTATTTTTTTACCTTTGACAACAGTATCATGCCAAGAAACGGCATTAATTTTTCCAATGAGAATGAAAAGGTAGAAGAAAAAGAAAAAAAAAAAAAGATCGAAAGAAAATCAAAGAGAGAATACCAACGTGAGATAATGATGAAATGAATCGTCACGATCGATCGGTTTATCGATCGATTAGAAAACACAGAAAAGAAAAAAGAACAAAGAAGAAAGAAAGAAAATACAAACAGGATGAGGAGACAAAAGAAAGAGAGAGAAAGAGAGAGAGAGAGAGAACGAGGGGAAAAAAGGTGCAGTCGTTAGTCGTCGACGCAACGTGCTAACAAAATGAATTGTACGAGTAAAAGTGCAATTCCGCAGCATGTGCGACCGCGAAACTCTTCGTCGAGATTATTAACGCGGCCGCGGAACATTTAAAGCGGACGCCGCCGGTATCGCCATTTGTAAACGTTTCCATTATTCATATCCACGGAATGTATTTGAATAGAGTAAATGGAATTAATGTTTCATCCTCTCTTTCTCTCTCTCTCTCTCTCTCTCTCTCTCTCTCTCTCTCTCTCTCTCTCTCTCTGTTTCTCTATCTATCTTTCCCCCTCTTTTTCACTCATCCTTTCTCTCTTTCTCTATCTTCGACACGAAACTCTTTGAAATAGTATAATAGCGGAAACACGAGGTCGTCCATTTATACAATAACATTTGTCATTTAAACGTTGATACATTAATGATTTGTATAAATTATTTCCTTTCAACGAGAATATATATATATATATATAAATTTATGTGTGTGTGTGTGTGTGTGTACTTTCACTCATTGACTTTACATATATTTTCATGTTTCAGGTACGTACACGTATAATTAAGTAGAAACTATCTAGTGTCAAGATAAAAAAGAGGGAGAAGAAGAAAAAGAAGATGAAGAAGAGTTAAAGGTGTGTCTTTGTCTTTATAAGTTCGTGTAAGAAAGAAGATAGGAAAAGGTTCGTAGATTAATCTTTTTTTAAGATCGACTGAGATAGCAAGATGATTAAAGATTCTTTCATATTTTATAAAAGAACGATGTGAACTATTAATCCTGATAAATATATTATTTAGTTTACTAAATAATTTAACCTTTATTTTCCGATAAGAAAGTAATAAGTTGAATGGAAAAAAAAGGGGAAAAAAGGTTGAGAGGGATGTTACCTTGAATGAAATAAAATCTACTTCGAGGATGGATTTGGAAAATATTCTTTTTTTTTTTTTCTCGATAATAAAAGTATAAAATGTTCTTTTTTCTCTTTTTTTTTTTCTTTTTTTCTTTTTCTTTCCCCTTCTTACGTAATTCCAAGGAATGACAATTCTATAATGGACAATCGAAAAAGGAAACCTTTTTTTCCTTCTTTTATAGAGTTTTGATCGTATGAATGCGCTTTGGGATCGTGGAACGTTCGGATTACGAAATGTCAAGCGTGAAAGGACGAGCATTCCTATGGAAAATAATCCGCAGCGTTAAAGAGCGTTTGAACTAGTACATCGAACTCTAAACGCGTATCGCGTTTTAGAGCTTAAAGGTTAACCGGTGGAATGAACGCGGTTCGTTCTTTTACAAAAAGAGGATTTGGATTTGCCAAGATAAAATGAATGACTTTGATGATACGCAGAAAGAAGAAGATGATTGATTAT
>NC_060962.1:8452587-8465087 GCF_910589235.1 Vespa crabro
TACACGAAATATTTCTAACGGATTGACAGGATCGATAGGATCGATCGATGTTGCTTTACTTCGAAGAATAGTAGACACGGATTCTTACTACGGTGACACCGATGGAAAATATTTTCGAGGAAAATTTTGAAGAAGAAAAATAAAAAAGAAGGAAAAAGAAAAATGAGAAAAAGGAAACCGTAAGGTATCTTACGCGCTTTCGACAAGAAAATCGCCTTTCAAACGCTTTCGAAGAGAACAAAGATCGAGTAACATTGTATTTGAAAAGAGAAAGAATGAAAAAAAAAAAGTAAAAAAATTCCAGTTGTTCGTATCGATTCGTCGACTTTTCTTATTCTCGAAAAAAGAAGGAGGAGGAAGAATAAGAAGAAGAAGAAGAAGAAGAGGAAGAGAATCCCTTAGAAATAATTACATTGGTAGTTATAAAATTCACAAATAGATATTCCTGAACATTATCGAATATATAAATAAATGATATATTTATCGTTTCGACAGATAGAAAAGGCGATATTGTCAATTCGTATAATAAATAAGAAAATAAGATAATGTCTACGTTTCTACGATTAGGATTATAGTAAATGACATTGGATCGATTTAAGGATTATTGGGGATTGACGGAAAAAAAGAGGAAGAAGAAAAAAAAAAAGAAAAAGAAAGAAAAAGGTCTACGAAAGATAATAATACGAGAGAAGTAATAGAAAAAAAAATGAAGAAAAAGAGAAAAGAAAAAGTAGTGAAGGAGGATGTGGGAGAGTATGAGGAGGAGGAGGTGAAGGAGGAGAATTCTCGCGTAAGCTAATACAGGTCGTCCGACGGCGGTTGGTTGCCGCAGGTGGGCGCATGCCACGATCCGTGTGTCGCGATAACACGGCCCCGAGTCTCTTTCTATCTCTCGACAACTTAATTCCGAGATGGCGGTCACTGGACGATACACGAGTCGTCTCATCTTCGTCGTTCTTTAGAGACCAACACGAAAGCCGCTTTTCTCATCATCATCATCATCATCATCATCATCATTATCGTTTTCGTTGTCGTCGTCGTCGTCGTCGTCGTCGTCGTCGTCGTCATTATATTTTTTTCTCTTACACTAAATCAAAATAAAGAAAAGAATATTGGATTTCGATCGCTATTTTATGTTAATCAGAGAAACGCAAAGCCACGATGCTTCCTAGTAAAGATAAACCGAGAGAGAGAGAGAGAGAGAGAGAGAGAGAGAGAGAGATCGCTAGTGTCAGATTTACCATTGTGATTAGGATCAGTGCTGTGTTCGAAGTAGAACTTTTCTAATCCTCTTACACGCTTAATGACCTCTTCTAGAGACACCGCCTTTCTGGAGCTCTCTTAACCTCCTCTTCCTTCTACAAAGAGAAGAAGAAAAGTAGAAGTAGAAGTAGAAGTAGTAGTAGTAGTAGAAGAAGAAGAAGAAGAAGAAGAAGCAGAGGAAGAAGCAAAAGAAAAAGGAAAAGGAAGAGGTAGAAGAAGGTTTCTCGATTAATTCATGCCCGAGAGGAGCAGAGGAATACGAGAGTCTGGCCACTTATCCTTATCTTACCTTAAACCACATGCCTAAAGCGTCTAACGTTAATCAGAAAGAACGAAAGAAAAAGAAGAAAGAGAGAGAGAGAGAGAGAGAGAGAGAGAGAGGGGACGTTCTACCTTCTTTCTTTCTTCCCCTTCTCTGATCTCTCTAACCAATCGAGAAGAAGAAGAAGAAGAAGAAAAGAGAAGAAAGAAGAAAAAGAAGGGAAGAGAATTCACGACTCGCACCTGTGTCCAAAGAGAATTCTTACTTGGCTCGTAAGAATCCTTCGTCGCTCCGACAAACGAGCCACGATACGAGAAAGATGGCTCAGAGGGAACCCTTTCGTTGTTTCCAAGTTCCACCGCAAAAAGTTGTCTTTCTCTTTCGCTTATAGCCGCTTATAGACGCTTATAGCCGCGTTTCTCTAACGATTAGTCACGCGTTTGGATCGCAAGCTGTTCCATGCATTTTACTTACTTTACGTATTATAAAAGCTTATTCTGTACGATCGAATGATAATAATTTTTCTTCTCTTTGAGAGAAAACGAAAGAAAAGAAAATTAAGGAAAAACAAAAAAAGAAAGAAAAAGAGGAAGAAAGAAAAAAGGTAGCAAGAAAATTTCTTCCCATTAAAAATAAACAAGAAAGTGCGTGCTCGTAACAAACGTGTCTATCCACCTACCTATCTATCTATCCATTTATCTATCTATGTTATACAGATAATTACGTATATACGTATGCGCATGTATATATATATATATATATATATATATATATATATATATATGTTCATTCAACGAAATTCACGAGCGAAATTACGTACTCAAATTTGTCCGTTCCATAACTTTGAGCAGCAAAATCACAACGTGCTTCTGGCAGTATCGTGCTTCTCGTCGCTTCGTCTGTCAGCGGTTTCCAAATTTATAGCGTCGTTGTAGTCACGCAACTATGACATTAGCTACACTCTCACGACATACTATTTACAGCGTACTCTTCTCTTTAATATTCCCTTTTTCCTTCTAGTAACACTATGAAATTTTTTGCCCCGTTTTAACACACCTATCACGAACGAAGAAACGAGAAAAATCATTTTCATATTTATCCATCATCATATACGAGCCTTGAAAAACCTTAAGTGATATTTATATAAAAAGGAAAAACGTTTTCTTTTTTCCATTTTTTCTTTCTACTATTCCTTTTTTTGTACTTTTCTTTTTCTTTTCTTTTTTTTTCTTCCATAACAATTTATCTCTCACAAATTATAGGGGAATGTATTTGCTAGAAAACAAAAAAAAATCTCATACATCGATTATCACGTAGACTGACTCGAGACGGATCGTTTCTATCGATAAAAGAGAAAGAAAGAAAGAAAGAAAAAAAAAACGAAAAAAAAGAAAAACAGAAAAAAGAGAAAAACGAACAAAGAGAAAAATCTCTTTACTCCTTCGTCGATCCATGTTTTATTTCTTCCAAGAAATACGTAATATTATCGAACGCCTAGATCATAGAAAGAGGAGGTACTTCCTTTTTTTCATTACGTTCCTTTCTTCGTCTCTTCCCCTCCCCCGGTTCTTGCCTCCCTCACCCTCTCACCTGCTCCCTCACCTTTTCCCTTTTTCCTTTTTCTTTTTTCTTCCTTTCAACTGTTTTTACGTACTTATATTTATACCTCCGATAAATCTTTAAAAATGGATTAAAATCAAAGAAAAATGGTTAACGAAGCGCAACGATATCGAAAAGTAATCTCTTGGATATCGATGGTACCTATAGTAAAGGGTGCCTTAGCTGTACCGGCGGCCCTTTATGTTTGTCGTGCGCCGGCATTGCTAGTCACTTCCAAAGGGAGATCGCAGTCGATAGGTTCGGGCCATTGCATCGAGTATATACCTATCTACTTACCTACCTACCTACCTACCTACCTACCTACCTACCCGAGCGAATACCAATTATCTGATCCTGCCTATTCCTCCCTCTTTGTGTATATTCACGTACGTGTATATTTACGTATGTGTATGTCTCTACGTGTACGTCCATGCGTATGTCTATGTATAACGTGTACGTGTACGCGTGTGTAGAAGCAACGCGTAGAAGCAACTGTGTTAGATCTCCTCGCCATTCGGATGCAACGTACGCAGGAGCAATATCTAGATTATTATCGTGCACCCTTCGTGGCATAATCTTTCGACCGGATCGCCCGACCACGAAGCGTGCCATTATATGCTCTGGGCAGGTGGCTTTACCTTCGCCTCACCTTACAACCCTCCATCGGTTTCTCCCATCCTCCCTTCGCTTCACACACGAGACGTCTCGTCTTTTTATCCCTCCCTCCCTCCCTCCCTCCCTCTTTTTCATTATTTTCTATTCTTCCATTACGATCTATATCTTGTTTCTGTTTTCTTTTTTTTTTTTCTTTTCTTTTTATATTTCTTCTTTTCCTCGTTTTCTTTTCTTCTCCCATGACTTCTCGTTAACATTAATAAAATATTATTTAATTCCTTGGATACACCATGAATTCATTTGTTTTCTAATTCGTTCGGGTAAATATAAAAACGTCATTCGATTTCCCACTCTTTTTGTCTCTTCTCTCTCTCTCTCTCTCTCTCTATTTCTTTCTGTATCCTTTAATAAAAGTAATCAAATTCATGAATAATAATGGATGTTACAACGGGCAAGCTTACGTTTCCGTTTCTGTCTCTTCTGTTTCGCAAAATGCAAATGCATTTGCTCTGGGACCTGGTAGCATCCCTTACTGTATACTTGCATACATTGGTAAATGTGTGTGTGTGTGTGTGTGTGTGTCTGTGTTTGTTTAAAGCATAGTAGAGAAACGGAAGATAAGACTGTCACGGTGTTTGAATAATATCGCTTTCATTTTCCAACATTTCCAAAACGCAAAGTATCTTTTACTTCTTTCCCTTTCGTTTCTTTTTTTTCTTTTTTGCTCTTTTTTCTTTTTTTTCTTTTCTTTTTCCTTTTTTTCTTTTCTTCTTTTTGTTTTTTTCTCTTTCCCTCGCCAGAGAACACACGAGGAGACCAAGATTTCCGATTCTTCGGATTTACACTCGGTTACGGTTACGTCTCCATTTAAAAGCATTATGGAAATTTCACGGTCCTTCGTAAGAATGTCCGCGCGCAGCAAAATCGCGTAACCATTTTCAATTATTCATGCGACGAGAGTCCATCTACTTTTCATGATAGCAAGATTAAGTGAAAGAATTTTACTTGATATCGAAATTTTTAAATTTTTATTTTATTTTATTATATTATTCTCAAATGCGCGTTATCAATGAGAGAAAGAGAGAGAGAGAGAGAGAGAGAGAGAGAGAGAGAGAGAGAGAGAAGAAAAAGTAATCTCATATGAAAGAGAACGTTTAAAATTTAATTTAACACTTAACTCTTTCGAAATTTTTTTTCGTTCGTTTTTCCTTTTTTCTCCCCTCTCGCCTCAACTTATTTTTATTTCTCACGAAACTATCGTATAGTTGAAAATCGATTTGGAAAATTTTTTTTTCATTTCTTTTTTTTTCCTTTTGTATCTTCGTCTTTTCTTTTCATGACACTTTTAGATAAAACAAAGAGAGAGAGAGAGAGAGAGAGAGAGAGAGAAAGAGAAAGGGAGTGGAATAAATTTGACTCTAGTCCATTTTAAAGATAAAAACAATTAACTTATTTATCGTTGTTTCGTCGTGGAAAGTACCATAAGTGGTTTTGTCGATCAAGCCGTTAACGGACTTAAAAAGGATTCTTTCGGTTTCCGCGTTTAGTTTTAGGAAGTCGAATTAACGGTAAAGCTTTTATTCTTCCAATTTCGATCGTTACCAGCGATGCCTCGGAACTTCGTTTTGCAAACGAACGAACGAACGAACGAACGAACGAATGTACGAACGAACGAACTGAACGAACTGAACGAACGTACGAACGAACGAACGAACGAATGGACGAACGAACGAACGAACGAACGAACGAACGAATGAAGAAACGAACAGGAAGCGCATTCGAACTGTTTAAATCCCTATTCTGGCAGGGGCAATCAGGCATGTCTATCTCTCTCTCTTTCTCTTGACTCCGGCCGTTCACAGAGGTAGAAATCGTACGGAGCTCGGACGATTCGTCGTTCGCAAACGTAATCGCGAAACGTCCTGACCCTCGGAATCTGCAGTATAACTGCATCTGCCGACTAAAGAGGAAATGAAAATTGAAAAGGAGCTATACTTTCATCTTAGTATCTCAACGAAACATTCCATTTTTATTCCCATTAGTAACAAGTGTTTATCAATAATATCGATCCTTCTGTCCTTTTATTATGTTTCTTTGTTTTCTCTTTTTTTTTTTACTTTTTATTTTCTTTTTTGTTGTTTTTTTTTTCCCCCTTTCCTTTTCCTCATCAAGAAATATTTATAATTTTCAAAAGGAATTAAAATTTATCAAGAAGAACATTTTCCTTAGATCGAGACATATAATTTGAGATAAACACGATAAATTTTATCATTTTTATCTTACTTATCGTCTTTAAAAGTTCATTGAATTCACTTTGCCGGAGTTATTGCGAATAAAGAGAAATAACGATTTAAATTTCTCTTCGAAAAATCTAAAAAATAAAAATTCTCCGTTAAAAAATATATTATATGCAATAAGATTCGTAATATTTGTTTTTGAAACGATAAACGATAATATCGAAAAAAAAAAAAAAAAGAAAGAAAGATTTTATAAAGATGGATGAAAAAGATTGGAATATATCGATCGGAAAGATCGATATTGATTCTTTCCTAATTTTCTTTAGAGACGATACTGTCGTAAAAAAAGGAAAAAAGAAAAGAAGAAAAAAAAAAAAAAAGGAAAGAACCAAAATCTAATAATCGATCTGTAAAAGAAAATAATTCAGGGATAACGAAAACGTTTCGATTTCGTGTTGTCATAGTTTTCTTTCTTTTTTCTTTTTTTTTTTTTTTTTTTTTCTTTATCTTTAAATTCTTACATTGGTTCTCGCTCGAACGTGAATTTATTTCTTCCATTTAAATTGGAATGACTTTATTCGGGACGATTTGCTTGGCGGAACTAAATGGTCGAACCCGATCGGTCCTCCACAGTTACGTCGTCGTCGTAATCGTATCTTCCGTTGACCACTTACAGTCTCGACTGCAAGAGGAATAGGAAGAGAAGGAAAAGGAGGGAGGTGAATTGGAGGAGAAGTGAAAGAGAGAGAGAGAGAGAGAGAGAGAGAGAGAGAGGAAAAGGAAGAGGAGGGGGAAGAGAAGTAGGAAAAGGTCGCAGAAGTTGTAGGTAGGTACGGGGGTGAGGGTTGGGACGGCCGGATAGCCCCAGCGTGCCGAGTGGATTTAATTCACTTAACCGAAGGTACACGCGGGGGGTGGAAACTCGTTACCAGTGCCCGGTTTAATTGCGTAAGCCAGCGCCAGTGCTTGACCATTAAAAGCTCGAGTCGAAGGGGAGCTTCGAAGCATGGAGGCCGTGACTCTGTTCGGCCTCTCTTTCGAAGAAGAGACAAAGAGAGAGAAAGAGAAAGAGAAAGAGACGCGAATCGAATCAATTTCTCTCTGAGCCCAGCGTACTGTTAATTCGAGTTTGCCAAAGACTATTCCGCGCTTCCGATCTTATCGGAACGAATGGAATCGAGTTCGATTTCTTTCACCATCGGTTTCTCGTTCTAAGGCACGTTAGATATCTCCTGTTATTTTCTAACGACTTACATCGAACAAACATCGTTTAAATAATGTGTTCGTAGCTTACAACATATTACCTTGTAACATAACGTACAACACGGCGTATCTTACAAGTTGAATATATTTTTTTTGAATCGATCGACACGCTTACAAATGATACGCTCGATGATACGTAAAATGTAAAATCGAAAATAATTAATGAATAAGAATGATTGTATTTATTCGACGCTTCCCTCCTTCCCCTCAAGCCCGCTTTCTTGCGAGGGTGATATAAAATTGACGTATCGAAATATATTCCAACGTTTCGATCAATATGAAAAAAATAATGATAAAAATAAATTAAAAAAAAAAGAAAAAACTAAATAAAAATAAAAATAAAAGAAAAAAGGAGTGAAAAAAAGAGGGCCGAGGAGGGGGAGAAGCAGTGAGCAGCCATTGCGTTTAACCGAATACAACGATATAGTTATGTGTCACACACGTGCTATTTCCTCGCGTTCGCGATAAACGAAGTTTCAAATAAACTCGCGTCCTATCGCGTACGTGGTGCCAAAGGGGCTGAATTGCGCTAGAGGGACATGGACTATGAGAGCTGACCTTTTTCCGCGACCGGATATTACGAGTATTGGTCGATCCGTGGAAACACGTACCTATATACCTACCTACTACAATAAAACGTATGAACGAAACCTAATTTGAAATCGGACATGTCAGCACGAAACGTCTCTATTTTCTTTCACGCCCTTTACCTTTTAATGCTCCTATATGTATAATAATACGAAATGTATGAAATCGAAATCTCAGCAGTAACAAAAGGTATTGAATAAAATATACGCGTGAAGGAAAGAGAAAGGGAGGGAGAGAGAGAGAGAGAGAGAGAGAGAGAGAGAGAGAGAGAGAGAGAGAGGTATATTCTTGCGGTGGAATGGGAGGGAGAGGATGACGGTAAAAGGGCGAAAGGGGAAGAGAATATTTCTGAAGTTTCCTTCAAATTGACAGTCGTACGAGCGCGCGAATATATCGGTCCACGGTCTACATTCAAACACAAATCGTATTTAAACGCTCGCTTTTACAGTGCAATAAAGTAAACAACGTACCTGTATTCTTATCTTTATGGGACATACTTTAGCATGGAAAATAAAGGCGTTACGCGGTACAAACGTTCTGTTATATTATCGCTTTTTTTTCTTTCTCTATCTATTTCTCTCTCTCTCTCTCTCTCTCTCTCTCTTTCTCCCTCTTTTTTCTACTCCCATAATCAAGATTTGTTCAACTTCGGCGGTATAAACGAAGAAGAAATTTAGCGATAAAAAAAAATCGAAACACGAGAAATAACAAAGAATACTATGTAAAATTTCTCTCTCTTTCTCTCTCTCTCTCTTGGTCTTTCTCTCTCTTTTTTCCTCGCTCTCTCTCTCTCTCTCTCTCTCTCTCTCTTTCATAGGTATCCAGTAGTGCCGGTTAACAGGGTAAAGACCTCGACGTAATAATAAAGATAGCAAGTACTATGCTTTGCGGCCTTTCCTGACCCGGTGGCAAAGTCGTTTCACCTTTGCGCGACAACCGATAATAAAACTGAATTGTACCTTGTCTGTGTTGCCGGCGATTAAGTCGAGCTTAACATATTTACCTTATTCCTCTCTTTTTGATATTTCAACGTGTGGATCTACGTACGTCTCTTTTATTCGTTCGTATGAACGCATCGGTAAATCTACGCTCTTCTCGCACGCGTATCTATGCACCGACTGAAAGTCCTGTTGAAAGAGATTGAGAGAAATAGAGATAGAAAGAGAGAGAGAGAGAGAGAGAGAGAGAGAGAGAGAGAGAGAGAAAGCACACGAATGGAAAATCTGACGTTGAGTGGAAATGTCACGCGAACCAGAAAACATGAAACGACGTACGCGCGACCCCTACGACCCAAGGGAATCGCGAGCTACGCGAATTTTTCACCACATTGAAAATATCTCTCTCCCTCTCTCTTTCTCTCTATCTATATCTATATCTATCTATCTATCTATCTCTTTCGCGTGGAAAAGAAAAAAGAAAAGAGAGAGAGAGGGAAAGAGAGAGAGAAATAGAAAGAGAAGACCCTGAGCGCCCTTCGAGGGAAACTTACAGCCGTTGCACGCGTTCAAGCGGAAACTGATATTTCCGAGTTACCCAGTCTCGATTCGCCCCGAAGAGAATAACTTGAGGGAATGTCTCAGTCCTCGAGTGACTGAGAGTGACAAAATCGAAGTCGTCGGGTTTTTTTCTTCTTTTCTTCCTTTTTTTTTTTTTTTTGCCTTCGTTCGTCCGCTTCGTTGCACCCCTGAGTCTCTGTCTTCTCCCTTTTTCTCTTTCTTTCTCTCTCTCCCTTTCTTTCACTTCTTTCTTTCTTCCTTTCTGTCTCTCTTTCATTTCTTTTTTCTTTTTCCTTCTTTTTTTTTTTTTTTTTTTTTTCTTTATCACGTCAAACGAGAGATGATGAAGCGCTTTACATACTTCTTCATATCTCTCTTTTTTCCTTTTTTCTTTCTTTCTTTTATTTTTCTGATCCCAGCTTGTCTCGATGCCTAGAAATCTCTCTCTATCTCTCTCTCTCTCTCTCTCTCTCTCTCTCTCTCTTTATATTGCTTCATCGAAAGGGAATTTCATAGCGTAATAGTTCAACGAACCCATCGATTCATTCCATTGATTATATTATAAAGAGAAAATTGTACTTATCGTATGCGAAAGAGTTTCTCTGTCCACTAGTAAGGCACGTTCTTCCTCGTCTAGTATGCTTAAGCCTGGATTACTATACCCCTTGGTATAGCTAAAAGCGCTCAAAGGATCGTTCTTTCAGCTGCTTTCCATCCTCCTTTCTAACTCCTTTTCATCGTCCCTACTTTCCGTACCTTTCGTTTCACTAGCATTTCCTCTCTCTCTCTCTCTCTCTCTCTCTCTCTCTCTCTCTCTCTCACTCTTTATCTCTCTCTTTTTTTTTTAAAGTCTACCTTTACGCGGACGATTTAAAAATTTATGGAATTTCTGAGTGGTCTTCGTACGATAGTAGTAGCGATGCCAGTAAGCTCGTATTCTCTCTCTCTCTCTCTCTCTCTCTCTCTCTTTCTCTCTCTCTTCGAGATAGTAACGACGCTCTCACCGATGAGAAACGCGAATGTACCATCCATGGAGTACTCTGGCACGTTCGGGTTACGCGTTTCGTGTTTGCATTTGTATGGCCGGAAAGTCCGGAGTTTGGGAACGATGCAATATGTGCCAGACACGAGAAGATACCTTCTACTGGCTGGCTCCACCTAACCAGCAAGCTTCTACTGTTGCTGCCGATGTTACCGAGGTAGTGCTTTGCTATCGTTCTCGTTGGAAGCAGCTTCTGGGCTTGGCAAACAGTATGCATTGAGAATCAACGACGCCGTCGAAATACTGTGGTCACCCAACCTACATGACTCTCATACAATGCTATCCAAGGTTTATTTTTTTTTTTTCTTCTTGTTCTTCTTTCTTTCCTCTTTTTTCTTTTTTTTTTTCCTTCTTCTTCCTTCTTTCTTTTCTTTATTTGCCGAAGGAAAACCCATTGCCATGATTTTCTCTTCTTTGGCATTGACGTTAGATATACATATTATATATTATATATTATATATTGTATATGTAGTTGTATATGTCTATATGCCATAATGAAAATTAAATGAAACACTAAGTACTAGAACGATAATCGATTTTCTTTCCTTCTTATATTCATCTCCCTACGAATTCTAGCATAGTCATTCTGGCACGTGTAATCCGCTCGTTAGTTGCTTCTTATGCTTCGATCAAGCGGATTTAATAAATTCAAGCTGTCTCTTCTCCTTCTTCGTCTTCTTCTTCTTCTTCTTCCTCTTCTTTTTCTTCTCTCTATCTCTCTCTCACTCTCTCTCTCTCTCTCTTCCTCTTCCTCTTCCTCTTCTTAATACCAATTCGCTCGTTGATTCCAAAAGAGATAAAAATAAAGAACTTCATTCTCCAGATTCCATATCCCTCGTAATTTTCAGTCAAAGCCTGTCTTCACAGACTTTCCAGTTTGAAAGTCCGGTATTCAATGATCGTGACGCGGGTATCGTGCGACATAATCCATGGTTATATTTACCACAAGCTACCAAGTAACGAGCTCTCGCTACGTGTAATCACAGAGGACGACGCGTGATAAAACCGCGAAAGCTGAACGACCAAGCTGAATCGCCCTCGTAATTTCGTCCACTTTACGTCGTCCATCTTTATCTCACTCTGTCTTTCTATCATTTTAAATTCATCTACCATCTATCCATCCCTCTATCTCTCTCTCTCTCTCTCTTTATCTCTTTCTCTATCTATCTCTATTACCATCTCTCTTACTCTCTCTTTCTCGCTTACATCTCGCAGCTTCGTACACGATCATACGACTTAACGCGTTGGCCATTAAAGCCAACGACTTTGACGACTCGATCTAATCTAAATTGTAGAGGAGTTTGCCGGTTCTAAGAGGAAGGAACGATCTCTAAGATGTTCATCGTCGTCTTATCAAAAAGGTACAACCCGTTAAGGGTGAAGTACTTTAACTTGTCCACAAAAGTATTCCTGATTCTGATGTGTATATCTCATCTGACCCCTTTTCCTATCCTTCTCCTTTCTATATATTTCCTTTACAAATAATAATTCCATGTGATAGATGAAATTAAAAATAGAACGATAAATATATATATATATATATATATATATATATATATATATATATATATTATCGATTGGAAATATATGTTATCGTTCGTTACGATCGAAATTAATTTTACGATCCTTTTTTGAAACATAAAAAAAAAAATATATATATATATATAGATTTATAGATATATATATATATATATTTTTTTTTTAACCTTCACGAATCACATCTACCTATCTATCATTTTTATATATCGATGTGAACATCGCGCAAGTGAAAGGAAATATCTCGCTATACTTTTTTCCGAGACGTTAAGTTTGCAAACCGCATCTCATAAATTTTCATTTCGATCGTACTTTCTCTCTCTTTTTCTCTCCCTCTCTCTTTCTCCTTCTTTCTCTCTCCCTGCCTCTCTTTATTGCTTGCTTGCTCGCTCGCTCGCTCGTTCTCTGCATTTTCAATTTCCATTTGTACACGACCACGGAAACACGAGCGGGCGCTAGAGATTGGCGCCTGGTATAAATTCATTTGCATATTCCAAGCCTCGAGACAATCGAATTCAATTATAATGCCTCACCAGAGGTGATCACTGAGCTACGAGCGCATCTAAATCGAACGGGTTCACGTGATTAATAGACGCTCG
>NC_060962.1:8470087-8517587 GCF_910589235.1 Vespa crabro
CCTCCTCGTTTTATAAACGAAAGTCTTCTTCTTCTTCTTCATCGTCGATCGGATATACCTCGAGGCATTCTAAATAAGCTTTTGTGCTGATCGTGCTCTCTTGCAATCAGTGAAGAAATAAAAAAAAATAACAAAAAAAAATAAAAGGAAGAATAAGGATCTAAGCCATTTCATTTTGTTTCGTTTTTGTTTCATTCGTCCGTTCGTTCGTTCATTCGTTCGTTCGTTCGTTCGTTGATTCGTTCATTTATTTATTTATTTTCTTTTTTTCAAATAGCATCCACATCGAAATAGTTCAAATGAAATCCCAATGGATGGATTTCATAAAAAAAAAAAAAAAAAAAAAAAAAAAAAAAAGAAAAAAAAATCGCTTTCTATATTTTTTATTTTCCCTTACGTGTTTCAGGTAAGTCAAGGAAAGAAGCAGGAAATATCCATTAGTTGGTAACGCTCATGTTACGCATCCTTCAGGAGGTACGTGTCAGAACGTCTGATAAATCATATTCGCCACGCCCTTGCCATTTTTCTTACTCGTTCTTCCTCTCTCTCTCTTTCTCTCTCTCTCTCTTCCGTTCCTCTCTCCTACTCTTTCGTGGTTGCTGGACCTCGACCGAGAAGCATTACCGCGGAATTTGCATCGGGAAAAATGGCTTCTACCCGTGAAACCTTCTCTCTCTCTCTTTCTCGTTCGTTCTTTCCTTCTCTCTCCCTCTCTCTCTCTCTCGTTCGTTCGTTCGTTCCTTCTCTCTCTCTCTCTCTCTCTCTCTCTCTCTCTCTCGTAGTCGCGCGCCCACCCGCCCGCGCAGCGGGTGTCCATGCCAAGGCGGATCCCATTGTCATCTCGACCTCGACGCCGATCGTTCGTGTCGGTAACAAATGACGTTGCATGTTTCTACGGTTGGATGTCACTCGATATCAGAAGTATGGATCGTCTAGAGCGTAGATCGCGCTCGTGCAAAACGAGATTCCCCCCTTGGTTGAACTCGTTACGAGTTTGTAAAAATCATCCCTTATGCCCAAAGAAAAAGAAATCCTTTCGGAATAGATAAGCCAAAGAGAACGTAGTAAATACGCGATTGGTTATATCGACGTAGCTTTGAAATATGTCCGTATGGACTAGTGTGGGAGGAGAGAATGATGTTTAACAATTCTTACATACAATAACGTCGCACCAACGAATTGAATGTAATCAAACGTATCATTATTCTTATTTTATATATTCGATTTATTTATACTGTTTGTAATACTTCCCATTCGATTATAATTTAAATAGATGAAATATCTTGATCGAGATTTACATATGTCTTCTTCTTCTTTTTCTTCTTCTTTTTTACTTCTTCTTCTTTTTCTTCCTCTTTTTTTCCTTTTTCCTTTTTTATTTTTTGTTTTTCGTCGATCCTCGAATCGATCAGTATCGTCACGTACTTAAACTCATTATCGTATCTCAACGATACTCGATAACTATCTCAAAATACATGACAGATATGCGAAGCGAGGTTTCATCTTTTGATCATCAATATTTGAAAGTTCTTCGTGAGTTCGAAGGTGGAATATTAAAACCTTTTCCCTCAACGTACTTCTACAACGTTTCTACGTAATCAATATTGCAAGATTGTTCTTAACAAAGTTTATATGAAAAGGTAAAGAAGTAGCTTATATCTTTAAAATTAATAAAAAGAAAAGGAAAGAAAGGAAAAAAGAAAAAAAGAATAGGAATAAAGAGAAAAAAAGAGAAGAAAGAAAAAATAACAGAAGGGAGGGGAGAAAGAAGAAAAACAAAGGAAGAAGATAAAGACACGATTAAAATGTTTAATCAGAAAACTGTGGCGGCAGCTATTAGATCATTAGAGATCTCGAAAGAGAAGAGGCCCATTGTGTGTACATTGTGGTGCTAAAGCAGACTACTAACGAGCTGTTTGGTGGAGCGTATACTCGAGTCGTCTTGGACGCCCACTTGCCTTTTACTTCCGCTCGCAGTGCACGTCGCGAAGACAATGTAAGAAGCTTTAAAGTGTACTGCAGCAGACGAGAGACGAACGATCTATATGGAGATGAATCTTGGGATGCTGCTGCTCCTGTTCCTTCTTTTACCTTAACATTCCATTTATAGCTTCTTCCGTTATCGATCCGATTCCATCCTTTCTAAGATTATTTAATTATTCTAAGAAAATATTTTTATACATTATCATCTATACGTGTATTTGTATATATGTATATATTTTTTGCTTTCCCTTTGTTTCTTCATTTTCCATATATTTTTCTTTTTTTTTCTTTTCTTTCTTCTTTTTTTTTTTTTTCTCACAAAAGCCTCGTATGTTTTTATCCTCGATCGTTCGTAGGATCTCTTAAAATTATCCAGCCGTGGATATTTTCAAAGACAACAAAATGGATCCTTACTCGCGCGTCTAGATGTTTATCTTATCGTCGATATACAAGTAGTATAACGCTAGGTACTTATATCACATAGAACTCTAACCTTCACACGTATACTTTATAGACGACATTTCCCTTTATAACTTCGTACGGTAAAGATTTTATGACGTACCATTCACTCGCTACATAAAACATGCTCGAAGCGTTCCTATTCTTTTAGGTTTGTCCCATTCTCGTCAAAACGATCCTATTAACCTCGCGCTGTTGCGTCTTCCGATCTATCTCGTTCTTCGTACTTTCTGGACCACGGATCAGCACGTTTATGTCATGACGGTTATAACGTTTAGACCGTGATCTCGGTTAAGACTTAGTCCTTAATTAATGACTCGCAACTGGGAGCTCTACTGTCTTACTTAGCTCTAACAATAATTTGGGTTCTCAATGTTGAGCCCTTCAAAAGCACCGTTTATTCTCTCGTATGAAGGCTATCTTACCATAGTTACGGACTAAAATCTTTCAACCGTGCAAAAAAATTAAAAGGAATTTTTTACGACTACTTTTGTATCCCTTCTTCTTTTTTTCTCCCGAAAATAAAATAAAAATCGAAACTACCTGGTATCCGCTATTATATCAACGACAGAAAAGTTCGATTTATTATTTTAAAATGTAAAAAGAAGAAGAAGAAGAAGAAGAAGAAGAAGAAGAAGAAGGAAAAAAAAAATAGAAAGTTTACTTTTCCGATAGGTTAAAGAAAGTGCTATTTCGTGCTACGTGAAACGTAAACGTGTATCGAAATATCGTCTTGTAGTCGTCGTTGTCGTCGTCGTCGTCGTTCTATGTGAATCGAGAGGAAATACTCGTAAATTCGAAGTAGTACGAGTCAATAATTTCTCCGACCCAAATCTTAGCCGGCGAACTTGGCCGAGCGTTGAGATATCGTGTCGCTTAGAAAGGGGAATGGGAGAAGTGCTTTCACGAATGAGCTTCTCTCTCTCTCTCTCTCTCTCTCTCTCTCTCTCTCTCTCTCTCTCTCTCTCTCTCTCTCTCTCTCTCTCTCACTCGACTACTTTCCGCGATCCTCCAGTACCTACGTTCCCTTTAATGTTCTACGGGATTTCTCCATCGAGCTTAAACGGCTTTTCCTTGCTTCTTCGAGATACAACAAGACCGCCATGGGTTTTCATTCTGTCTCCGTCTATCTCTGTTTCTGTCTGTCTCTCTCTCTCTCTCTTAAATACGCAACGGCTTAAATGCAATCTGTAAATTACGAGTTTGGATTTTCTCTAGGTACTGCATAACAAGCCCTAACGTCTCTCTCTCTCTCTCTCTCTCTCTCTCTTCTTCTTCTCTCTCGAGGAAATACGACCGAGATTTACTTTTATACCGGGTGATCCAAATGTCACCAAGATCTCTATCGAAGGATTCGTCAAATTCGTATCGATTTTATTTATAATTGCGACGGATAAAAAAATTATTTTCTTCTTCCTTTCGCGATTTAACGTTTCTTTTTTTACGTGTATTTTCTTTTCTTTTTATTTTTTTTTTTTCTATCTCTTTTTTTTTTTTTTTTTTTTTTTTGTAACCGGAAATCAGAACGATCGTATCGATTCGATCATCCACGTCTTGTGGCTTCTTGTAAACACGTTTCTTGTTCGTAGATACATTTCTCGTGAAAGAAGAACGCTCGGTTCAATGGTTTATTTTCTCTCTTTGTTTTTTCTTTTCTTTTTTTTCTTTTTTTTTTTTTTCTCTTTTTTTTCTTTCTTCTCACCAAGTATGTGGTCAGAACGTTAGAAAACCTTAGAATCGGTCGAGAAGTCCGAAGCCGCATTACTCATCCTTCGTGGTTATCCTACGAGTGCAAACTCGAAGTTGTCTTTCCAGAAGAGAAATCAAAGATCATTTTCAACGCGAAGTACGTATACGGCATCCTTTTTTGATCTTTTTCAACGCGTATACGATATACGGGTATATGAAAGAAAAAATGTAAAAATATCTTTGGATCGTTACGATCAAAGTGGATTCGTTATTATCGATTCTGTCAATAATTTCTGTCTTTCCTTTTCTTTTTATCTTTTTTTTTTTTTTCCTTCTTTTTTCTTCCTCTTTTTTCACGTACACTCTATGGCCGAGCTATAATTATTATTCGAAGGGACAATCTGCGTCTGGTGGTCAGAACCACAACGCGTACACTGGAGATTGATACCAGAGGCACATTGGACAAATGGCTACTATTCGTCCCTTGAAAACCGTAATACGCGGCGTCTGCCTAGTTGTCCGGTCTATAACACACGTAGATAGATACGTAGATACATACGTAGATATACATACATACGGATATAGGCATACATACGTACGCACAACCGAGTGACAAAGAGTCTCTCCCTGTTGTGTAGCTTCTGCGGCACGCGCGCACGCGGACATTGCGAATACGTTGAATGTGACTTCTGGGCGGTAGATCGTAATTACCATAAGTCGTGAAATATGACTTCATGATGACGCGTATGGTAGGACAAATGGAACGGGCGGCGACGGAACGGCCAGTAATGTCGCTCGACGTTCACCACCCGCCCTTTCTGCTTGCTCCTCTCCCTTTTTTCATCCTTTTGTAACTGCCATCTTTGAAAAAGGAGAATAGAGCCAAGCACGACCCAATATTATTTCCGTTCAAAGTGGACGTCACCGTTCTCTGACGTAAACTGCTCGTAAAGATTTACTTCTCTTTCTCCATATCTCCAATCTCTCTCTCGCTCCTCTCCTCCCAACCCATTCCATCCCACCCTCCCTCCCTCACTCTTTCTCTCTCTCTACCAGTCTTTTTCACTCTGAAATATACTTCATTTTACATCTCTCTCTCTCTCTCTCTCTCTCCCTCCCACCTATCCTCTCCTTTTTTTCTCTCTCTGTCTCTTTTTCCATGCCCGTCCCGATTTAAGGGTCGTTAATTTAAAACGAGCCGCTTTACGTGATCCCGAATTCCCAGGAAAAGCACTCTGAAAACTAGATACGGCTTGTCTTTTACAAGCTGGCTTTGTTAGAAACTTTCAGATGTATGATAATACCGTTCTAACTGTATTAAACTGGTAAATGAGTTGTCGGCCGTTGCCGTTTCTGTCCGCCCTCTCTCTCTCTCTCTCTCTCTCTTCGTAGATGCAACGAAAGTCTGACGAGAATGCAAATTACGCTCATTGTCCTCGCGGTGGGCTCGTTAATTCTCGTCTAGACGCCTCTATTATCTTCCTTCCTTGCTTATGTTTTCTTGTTTGTATCTCTCTTTCTCTTTAGTTCTCTCTCTCCCTCTCTCTCACTCTCTACTTTTATCTTTCTCTCTCTCTCTCTCTCTCTCTCTCTCTCCCTTCCTCTTTTGTATTTATCCATGACGATTCATAATATCGATATTTTTCTTTGCGACGTCAAATTTATTCGATTTATTTATCGTCTTCGCAAGTCACGTATCCCTAGGCTTCTTTCCTTAAATATTTTTTTTTCAGATTCCTAACGTCGTCGGAATTCTATCCCCTCGAGGCACATACATCTTCCTAACAACGCACGTACCGATTCGGAGCGTGTTTCCTCGGGACATAAAACACGAGTTGTAAGACGTAAAACGGTAATCCCATTAGTCTAGGCACGTTCTTTCCGAGCTTTCGTTTCTACGTAACTCGTACGCTAGAGTAGGTACTTCTTCTTTGAAAATTTTCTAGTCTTATCGATCTTGTGGAAACTTCTCTTTTCGAAAAAAAAGAAAAAAAAAGAAAAAAAAAACAAAAGAAACAAAAAAAATACAAAGAAAAAAAGAAGAAAAAAAAATGTGGAAAATGTCTCGAAAACCTTTCGATCTCTATCGAATGCGCCTATATTCTATGAGGGGAGGGAAAAAAAAAGAAAAAAAAAAAAGAAAACAGCAAAAAAAAAGAAAACAGCAAAAAAAAATAGAAAAGGAAAAAAGAAAAAAATATCGACCACTGTCGATAAGCAAACGTCAAAGCTTACTCGTGTATCTTTAGGAATGATGGTGGAGAACGACGAAAGGGGAACGACCGTCTGCTTCACTGGCTCATAGCCAATGTAGAAAACGTAGGGAAAGGACGACTCAAAGATTCGCTCCATAAAGGATTTAATCCGGCTCAACTTGGCTCAACGGTAAGCAAAAGGAAAAGAAAGTCGAAGAGTAGAAAAGAGGAAGAAAGGACAGATTTCTCTCTCTCTCTCTCTCTTTATTTAGGAGTATATATATATATATATATATATATATATATATATACTTGTGTCTCTGAATGGATTTAAAAATAGACGATAATAATAATTAGCATTCTCATGGCATCGTTGTTAAGCCTCTCGTCGTCCCACACACATCGTACTTTCCGGCGCTAAGGTAAAAGAGAAAGATAAAAATTAAATAAGCAATGAATGATAAAGAGAGAAAAAAAAAAAGATGAATTTAAATATAATGCCTGGACAATGACGAGCGTAGGACGAAAATGTCGACGTGGAAGAAACTTTATATGTATATCGTACGCTTTGTGGAACCACAGAAAAGAGAAGAAGAAGAAGAAAGAGAAAGAGAGAGAGAGAGAGAGAGAGAGAGAAAGAGAGGTTGTTAGGGAGGGGGTTGAGAGGGTGGGAGAGAGGTAGGAGGGTGTGGGAGAGACGAACGATCGCTCGATTAATATTCAGCGCTCGAAATATGAACGGAAAGGAAGGATGTGGATGACGAGAGGGTGAAGCGCGAGGGGTGGAAAAGAGTGGCGGTTAAGAGGGGTTGCGGGACCGAGGGGTGACCAAGTGTTAGCGCTCTTTTATTAAAACGTAACGGTGCGAAAAAGTAATATTCGGCTTACGCCAACGAACCGCAAGGGGGGAGGAGGAGGGCTCCGTTCGAATCCGTCGATTCTGCGCTTTGTGCGAGCTGGGAAAAAAGTTTGCTGCGGGTTGTGGCGTTTTGTACGAGAGAGAGAGAGAGAGAGAGAGAGAGAGAGAGAGATTTGACGTTGTTTGGAAAAAGAAGAGGACTCGAGAGTGATCCAAACGTATCGTCGTTGCACGAATTCCATCGTTTCAGTTCAGTAAAATAAATTTTATATTTTTATTTTATATTTCGTTCTTTTCTTCTTTTTTTTTTTTTTTTTTGTTCTTTTCTTCTTTTGTTCCTTTTTTCTTCTAATACTTCGACGTAATATTATTTTTCCCTTATATCACGCATTATAATCGTTAATTGATCGAAGGAAAATTACATGCATCAGATCAAAAATTTCATCTTGCCAAACGAATATTTCTATGATTTGACATTCAATACTGGCAAATTGCATTGAATTTAATAGCAACGATGATGGTGGTCGTGTTGATACACTATTGCTGCTACTACTGCTACTGCTGTTGCTAATGCTGCTGGTGTTGGTGTTGGTGCCATTGCCATCAACTTGCTCTTGCTGTAGCTCCGTATGCTTCCTCTTTAAAACTCCTCCATGCGAAAAGCTGATACGCTCTAGGTATATTCATATCGAATGTGTAACAGGATTAAAGGCATGGAGCAAACATAGGAATGAAACATGCACGAAAGTAGGATTTCATTTTCTGAACTGAACTGAAACATCTTACCAAATTGTAATTTCCTTTTGATTCTATTTTTCAGAAACCGTAGGATTTGTGAAAACTTATTTCAAACGAAATAATATTTTTATCTTTCGAAATGAAATTAATTGAGTTTTTCTTTATTTTCTTTTTTTTTTTCTTTTATTTTTTTGTTCCTTTATTCCTCTCCATCACATTTTTTCTCATTGAAAAATGAAATTCTTTACGATTTATATCTACTTCGTAGATTAAAAAAGAGAAAACGGAGATATCATGAGGAAAACATTAATATTTAGTAATATTTATTTCATTCGTTACGATTCTATTCTTTACGATAATAATTAGACAAGAGGAATTTTAAATGAACGGACTTAACTAAAACGATCCCAGAGACATTATCGAATAATTAATATGAAGTAGCTAATATCCGATCTTCGAAAGTAAATTTTCTCATCTTTAAGTGAAAGATGAATAATTAACAATTTCAAATTCCTTTCTTTAAGGTACTTTTCCTTTTATGTATGTAT
Source organism: Vespa crabro (assembly GCF_910589235.1). NCBI lineage: Eukaryota > Metazoa > Arthropoda > Insecta > Hymenoptera > Vespidae > Vespa > Vespa crabro. The sequence goes on from NC_060962.1 coordinate 8,478,559, forward strand.
TTTCTCTCTTTCTCTTTGTCTTTCTCTCTCTCTCTCTCTCTCTCTCTCTCTCTGTTTCAACAGAGAGAAATGGAATAAGGTATGAAGAAAAAAAAAAAAAAAGAAAAATGATCTTCTCAAATGAACGAGAGAAGTTAGAAAATGGTGTTGAGGAAACGACAAGTAGTAATAGAAGAAAGTTATTTCCAATACGTTGAGCGAAGATAGAGGTCGCTGAAGTGGCAGCAAAGGGTAGATGTAGTTAAAGACACAGAAAGAGAGAAAGGAGGAAAGATAGAGAGAGAAAGAGAGACAGAGACAGAGACAGAGAGAGAGAGAGAGAGAGAGAGAGAGAGAAAAGGAATCAACTTAAACTTTTCTTTCCGCACGCACGGACTAAATTGAATTCTGTACGAAGTTTCGTACAGTCATCGTAGGTATCCAACAGCGAGGCCTCCAATTGTCATGGCAGACTTGCCATAGTCAGTGTAATGACCATTTTCATTCAAAAGGGATGTAAAACTTTTGTCAGCGTCTATTTTCATATTTTTCTAACGTAGACTTTTGTCGAAATGGAATTGTCCGTAGGAAAAAAAAAAAGAGAAAGAAAGAAAGAAAGAAAGAAAGAAAGAAAAAAGTATTTTCATAACTTCACGAGAATAAATCGCATGATTCATTTCTTCTCGGGCCATGAATCTCCTTATAGGCAAACATTCCAATTCATTTTCGTAGCAACGATCAATTTATTACGAATGCTTCATGAAAATAGAACGATAAGAATGATAAGAATAAAAGTAAGAAGAAGATGAAGATAGAGGAGGGAGGATAGAGGTATAGTAGTAGTAGTAGTAGTAGTAGTAGTAGTAGTAGTAGTAGTAGTAGTAGTAAGAGTATAGAAAGGTTCGCTAATTTTTGTCGTCCTCCCACCGATCCTCCCCCCCCTCCTACAAGTAGTACGTGCACCTCTTAATTCGCTGGAATTAATGAGCAATCAATATGCGTCGTGAATAAAACGCAACCGCGCGAGATATCGGTCTTCGATGCATTCGTAATCGGTATCCTCAACATGCAGAACGTTCATCGATGAATAAAAGATGTTGCGAAAATAATTAAATGCTTCGTTCCTTTTACTCTTGAAGGGACAGAAATTGAAAGAGAGGAAGAAACACACAGAGAGAAAAAGAGAGAGAGAGAGAGGGAAAGAGAAAGATTCGGTCTGAAGAGTAGTAAATTTACCGTTCTCATTAACCATACGCTACAATGAATCCTTTGTTGTAATAGTTGCTCAAGGAGCACTCCTCTTACGTAAAAATGTTCACGTTGATCATGATGACGGTCTTTTTCTACCAAAAATATAAGGATAAAAGGCGACCTCGTGAGAAACGATGACTCACCCATCTTTAATCTTCCGACAAAAGAGGCGTTTATGATCCTATCGATGACAGCGACATTAAGAACGATTTACCATTATTAGATCGAAATTTCAACCATCCTCTTCTTCTCCTTCTTCTCCTCTTCTTCCTTTTCCTTTTCCTCTTCTACCCACGTCAGGAAAACCGGAAGATTCACCTTTTAACTGCTTTCAACGTATAGTAGAGTACCTAACCTATCCAATGGGGTGGTGGTGAGTCTTTTTAAAAGGAGGAACGAAAAATATACTGTGAAGTTCACATGCCATGAAATGGGCGGACATCGAACGGGACGATCGCCATTACTTGACGATATTTTCTTTCATTTTCTTTCTCTCTCTCTCTCTCTCTCTCTCTTTCTTTTTTCTCTTTCACTCGTGAAAAAGACTCGGATAAACGTAGGTACGGGGTAGTAGCTCGACATACGCTCGCTTCCTTTTACGGTTCCACTCGTATTTGCAAATCGCTCTTTCGCCGAGTTTTATATTGTTCGCCTCATAAACTAAGGAGATCGTACGTGAATTGTTCAGCCACACAATACTTCTTTCTTTTCTACTATCCGTTACGGGGGATTGGAAACATTTTTCTTATTCTAGAGTTATCTCTCTCTTTCTTTCTCTCTCTCTCACTCTCTCTATCTATCTATTCCTCTGTCCTTCTTTTTTTATGTAACCACCAACATCTCTGATTTTCTTTCTCTTTCTCTCTTTCGATCTTCCTTTTTTTTCCTTCTTTCTTTTTTTTTTTCTTTTCGACAACGTGCAATAATAGCTTGTAATTCTTCATTTTTCTTTTCTTTCTTTTTCTTTTTTGTTTTTCTTTTTCTTTTTCCATTTCTTCTTTCTTCCTTCCCCTTTACCTTTACATCGTTTCACCACCGAGCGATAATTTTCAATCGCTTGATTCTCCCGATCGTCTATCCTTGGCAGCATTTATCTCGTCGAATTACAACGACGATGACGACGACGGCGACGACGACGACGACGACGTGACAAGGACGCCGTTTAACGTTCCTTCGACTCATCGACGCGATTTCATTGCTGGTTTCAAGCGGCATCGAGTCGACGATGACTCGATGAACTCCGGAGCCTACGAAGCGTAATTCATCGTTATACTTGTTGGTGAGAGAAAGAAGCATTAACCGATAATGAGACTGACAGGGTGGTTTTTGCGATTTCGAGTATCGCTCGTTTTCCAACGCAGAATAATTATCGTCGTACACGATTTAGCCTTTTTGGACTGGATAATTGGGACCTTAATGAGATCGTTCAAGAAAAAAGAGAGAGAGAGAGAGAGAGAGAGACTACCAGCTTCCAATTAAAATTCATCTCTCTTACTATCACAATTTTCTTCTCTCTTCCTCCAAAGAAATAAGAAAATAATTAATTAATTTACTTTTTGCAAAGAATATGAACAATTTCATAATAAATTGTATCATACCTGTTGTAGAGAGAATTAAAGAGAGAGAGAGAGAGAGAGAGAGAGAATAACGTTGACAGGCGATTCGTTCTTAGATTATGTTTTATGCCTGGCGGAAACGGCTCGGCAAGAGATCCTCCCCACTCTAGATCTCTTCAACAAGGAGATCCGTAAGGACTAGAACGATGAGGAAGGAGGAAGAGGATGGCCACATTGTTTCGCCGTTGTTCCGTTGGAACAATGTGAGTACTTCTCCTGGACGCCCTAACGAACGCCCACGACTATCTATTATAAGAGCCACGTAGCTACGTTGGATGCTGCGTACACCTTGACTATTATCGTATCTCATCCCCCTTATCTTTTACCTTGCTTCTCTTCCTTCTCTCACTCTCTTTCTCTCTCACATTTACTCACTCACTCACTCTCTTTATCTATCTATTTATATTTCTCTCTTTTTCTCTCTCTCTCTCTCTCTCTCTCTCTCTCTCTGCCAGTCTCTTTCTCACCTTTCTTGTATTTTGCATGAAAAGAAATCTAAGTTCATAGTCACGTAAATGAAGATATAAAAATATTATAAAATATCCTCGAAATTGACTAGCGAAACATTAAAATTTCTATTATTCTTATTTTCAATGAATTTCATTATTTTCAATTGAATTTCCTTTATGATATTTTTATTAAGGGATATCGAAGAGATAATAGAATAAAATGGAGTAAAATGAAGAAAAAAGAAAAAGGAAGAAAAAAGAAGGAAAAAGAAGAAAAAAGAAAGTTATTAGAATAATATTTTCGAAAGTTCGTCGAAAAGAAAATCCGACGAAACACGAGAAGAATTGAAAACCCATAAGGGAGGAGGGGGATTTTATTCGATGAATATCCTATTAGTTTCTGTCATGCAGACTCTAGCCATTCGTTATATTTAAAATATTCGATCGCGGTCATCGTGGATACCGGATCGGTCGTGGTATTCGATAGAATTTCCGAAGCAGTGTCGTGCTTGTCAGCTATAAAGGCATCTATTTGCAATTCCCCAGCATCCAGCCTCGGCATGTCGTGTAACATCAATCGGTTCTGAATTCTTAGAATTCCACGTGAATCATGCCACATCTAAGATAGCTACCTAATCTATACTCACTCTCTCTCTCTCTCTTTCTCTCTGTCTCTCTCTCTCCCTATCTATCTATCTCTCTATCTCCTCTCATATTCAAGAACTAACTACTTGCATATTAGCTATGATTTTTTTTTCTTTTCTTTCCTTTCTAAATTTTCTATCCATCCTCGTATCCATACGTATGAGGTTTTATTAGAAGAATTTTTTTTTATTAAGCGCAGGCGTCCTCAATTGATCGATTTTAATGATTTCGAAGAAATCTTTGCAGAGATACAAAGCGATTTATTCGAACTTTCTATTCGTATATATACGTATACATATACATATGTGTACATATATATATATATACATATATATATATATATATATATATAGGTATATAGATGTATAGTTGTAACAGTCGACTCTGGTTGTGATTCAGTGGAATAGTGGGAAGTGGTGAGGTGGAAGGGAAGATGGCCAATTATAGGAGAACGCGAAACATCTTGAACGCACTACATATTTATGTGCGTTAGATCGCACCGCTTCACCTATGTTCATTTCATTCGTCGTCCCGTGTAATCCGATATGCAGATGTCCGTACGTGCGTCGAGATTCTCTCTGTCTCTCTCTCTCTCTCTCTCTCTCTCTCTCTCTCTCTCTCTCTCTCTCTCTCTCTCGTAATAGGCTCAAGGCGATTGCGAGTTTACGAAGAGGTTGAAACTCAAAAATAATCAAATGGAAGAGAGAGTCTCTTTTCGAAATAAACCGTAAACGAGCATTTGGAATGAATGCATAGATAAAAAAAAGAAAAAAAGAAAAAAAGAAAGGGAAAAAAGAGATTCGTTCTTTCGACGAATTCCATCCTTTCTTCTTGTTACTTTTTAAAGTAGAAGAGTCATGACGAGTCTTCGTTTGTTAAGAGAAACGAATGAAAAGAAAAAAACAACAACAACAACAACAACAAGAAAAACAAGAAAAAAGAAAAATAAAAAAGGGAAAGAATTGAAGTCGAAAGTCGGACTTAATTAATGTTATAATTTTTCAAACACGAGAAAGTTCTGTAGAAAAGCTTCGTAAGGTTCTTGTCAAGTTGCGTATGGCTTCATAGTTTGTAGATAAGTAAAGAGAGATAGATAGATAGACTGACAGACAGACAGACAGGCAGACAGACAGACTAACAGACAGACAAAGAGAGAGAGAGAGAGAGAGAGAGAGAGAGAAAGACGCATGACTTAATCGATCCACCTTCGGTCAATGCTCGCGAGAAGAGAAGACATTACGGTTCTCCCTTGCGTGTCTTCGCCCTTTCTCTGTCTTTCTCATATAGAATATATATTCGTGACTAGTTTCGCGGTTCTCTCTTACTTATTCTCTTTCTCTTCCTCTCTCAACGTCAGTGGTTTATTCCCTCTAGAACGTTTTACCTTAGCTTCTAGGATATTATGCGAAGAAACAAAGGATACCTACCTCCAATACACCGTATCTACGAGATCGCTTAGAAATAGATAAATTTATAGACTCGCCTTAAACTACGAGCTCTAACTCCTCGGTCTTCGTTAAAGGATCTCTTATCTATCTACTCCTTGCAAACCCTTTTTAACCTGATTTTATATATATACATTTTTTTTCCTTTTGTTTTTCTTTCTTTTCTCTTCACGTTCCCACCTCCTCCTGCCACTGACATCACCATCCCCAACTGACATCCTTCGCGATAATCTATCGCGTCAAAGATCCAGTTCACGTTTTTATACACGTTATATTTTACACATCCCTAAAGACTTTAAAAGTTTAATATCCGAAGAAAAAGATTTCAGATATACATACGTATAGTTCTCTCTTAAAGGTATTGAAAAACAATGCCGGTGGATGCCCGAAGGCAACCGATAGGAACGCTTTTACAAGAGCGTATTTCGGTGCCGAAGTAAATCATGGCTGGCTCGATAAAAATGCATCGATGATGAATGGATCGGCGATGCGGACAACCTATAATCCAGAAACAATGTAGCGAATGAATAAAAATGAGATAATGCCAGCGCCCGACTCCGTTGCGGTTCAACGAAGAGAGAAGAGAGGAAGAAGAAAAGACGGAAGAAGTGAGGAAAAGAGAGAAGAGAAAAGAATTTTTCTTTCTATTTTCTTCGTCCATATATTCTTCTTTTACCTTCTCCTCTTCCTTCTTCTCCTTCTCTTCCTTTTCCCAAACATATTCTCATCTTTTAAATATCGATCGATTTAAAATCGTTGAAATTTGAAAACCCCAATCCTCAACGTGATAACAATGATATAGTCGATGATATTTGTCCGAGTGACAGGGGGATGTTCTTTAAGAGGGGTATGGGAAGAGGATATTTGTGTTCCTAACGTAATTCCGAACGGCGATATGAGAATTTCGTGCAACGCATCGGAAATTCAAATTTATTCGTCGTAGGATGGTGGCATCGACTCTCGATAAAGGTGAGGAGTAGTAGACTGATGCAGGGAAGTGGAAGTAGGAGTAAGAGAAGTAGGAGGAGTAATAGAAGGACGAGGAGAAGGTAGTGGGAGAGAGAATATGCTTCAACGTGAACCAATCGAAGCTTGTGCGGTTGATTCGCGCGTGTCACAGCGCGTGCTTCCTCACGTGCCTCTGGTCCCTTGTGGTCCTGTCGTTGCGCGTAAATGAACCGAACTTTTCTCTCTCTCTCTCTCTCTCTCTCTTTCTTTGCGTTCGATGCCGCATTTAAATACGTAATCAACAAGTCCTTTGTGAATTTTTCTTATATAAATATTATCAAATTTTCATAACTTATGATAATGTGTCGTTTGATAGGGAACATCGATGATTTCTTCTATGCTTCATACAAAATCAGGAAGAATATCTAAACGCAAGATTTAGAGTTTAAAGAGAGAGAGAGAGAGAGAGAGAGAGAGAGAGAGATATCAATCGTGTTCCTTTACATAATAGTAAAGACGTTGTCGTACAGAGAACTCGAGATCGCCGTAAGTCAAGTCAAGTCAAGTCAAGTCAAGTCAAGTCAAGTCAAGTCAAGTCAAGTCAGTCAGTTATCGATGTGTGATTCATGTTGACTGCCTTGAAGACCGTTCTTACGATGATTCTCTTACAGAGAAGAGAAGAGAAGAGAAGAGAAGAGAAGAGAAGGTGAAGTTGGAGGAGGAGATGAAGGAGAAGGGAAAAGAAGGAGAAAGAAAAGAGGAAGAAGAAGCTTTCCAAGAAACCACCACCCGTCGCGCCAGCACACGACGAATAACAAACGATTCTATTATCGGAGTGCTTCTCGAGTAGTCACTGTCCTCCTCCTTCTTCTTCTCCTTCTCCTTCTAGCTCTTTCCATTTTTCCCCTTTTCTTATTCTTCTTCTACAACGTTACGACGGAGTCGCGGAAGGCGGCAAATATTTCTCGACAAATCCACTGTATTTACGATGAAAAGAAAGAAAGGCAGATCTGTTCTCTTTCTCTTTGTCTTTCTTTCCATCGTTCTCTCTCTCTCTCTCTCTCTCTCTCTCTCTCTCTCTTCCTTTTTCTTTTTCTTTCTATAATGCTTGAAAGTCGAGTTCGATGCGAACAAACTCGGTCTATATTTTCACGAAAAATATTCCACAGATATGTTAGCATCTAGTTTACAGATTGGATTACACGTCGAATAAAAGCGAGTACATGAATTTCATAGAATTTCTTCTCTGTTTTATTAATAAATGAAATTAAAAAAGGAAAGGAAAGGAAAGGGAAAAGAAATTGGAAATAAATAAAATAAATAAATAAATAAATAAATAAATAAATATTAATAATAATAAAAATTAGACAAGGAAAAAAACAATGGAGAAAAACAATGGAGATAGTTTATTATCGACGAACGTCATTTTCATTGTCGAGGAACACTCGACGATACTCCGTATTCGCGATACGAGATAGAATTTCTCTTCTGTTTTGTTGATAAATGAAACAGAAGAGAAATAAAATAAAATGAAGTGGAATAAAAATGAAATAAACAAAAAGAGAAGAAAAAGGAATAATAACAATAATAATAATAATAATAACAATAATAACAATAATAATAAAAATTAAACGAAGTGGAAAACATCGAAGAAAGACCAATCTCGACAAGCGTCGTTTCCATCGACTATGTACGATCGGCGATATTCCGTATTCGCGATTCGAGATAGAATTTCTCTTCTGTTTCGTTGACAAATGAGATATACAAAGAAAAAAATGAAATAAAAAGAAAGATAAGAAAAAAAAAGAATAGAAAGCAATAATAATAATAATAATAATAATAATAATCAAGCAAAGTGAAAAACATCGGAGAAAGCTTTATCCTTAACGAAACGTCGTTTTCATCGACGATGAACGGTCGCGATATTCCGTATTCACGGTTCGAGATAATTCCTCGGATCCTAACAATATCGAAGTCAGCGTGAATTGCCTCATGAATCTTCCTCTGAGCGTTTATTCGCTTGGCGGTCGCGTAACTCTCGTAGATTTAGTGCATTCGTCGGACACACCTGACCGAAAGGCAACAACAACGTTGCCAACGAGCATGAGGAACCGGTCGGCGATTCTACGCGCGAGTTCCAACCTCGCCTTCGATGTTACCAGTCGATTGTCCGTTGAAAATCGCGGCAGAAAATGTCGGAAGCGTTATAGCAACCCAACGAAACGGAGTTTACTTGGCATGTTTATACCGTGAACGTTGCTTTTTACGCCTCTTACTTATATTCTTTCATTCATTTCTTTCATTCATTTCTTTCTTTCATTCATTTCTTTCATTCATTTCTTTCTTACTGACGTCGTCCCGACACCGAACGACTTATCAACAGGATTTCAATATTTTTCAACAACATTACATTTAACAAACGTAAACGGGATACGTCATCTCGTTTACGATAATGTTTTGTAATAATAAAATTATAATCGATAAGATCATACGACGTATAATCGTCGTCTCGTGACGTGAACGAAGAGATCTTTTTAATAACGAAGAAAAAAGAAAAATTTTAAATATTGAAAATTAAATATGAAAGATTAAAAGACCAACGATGAAAGGGCAACCGGCTCTCTTTTCATTTCGAAGTTCGAGAGAAAAAAAGGAAAGAAAGAAAGGGAAGAAAAAATAACAAAAAAGAAAAAAGAAGAAAGAAAAGAAAAATAAAATGACCCGAGGGAAATGAAGAAAAGGGCAAAAAAAAAATATATATATAAATGTACGAGAGTATGAAAGTAGAGCTGCCAGAAAACCTCTTTCTCTCTCTTTCTCTTTACCTTCCCTTCCCCACCCTCTCTCTCTCTCTCTCTCTCTCTCTTTCTCTCTTGTACTTGGACATCGCAACGAACGAGCCTGACCAAATCGACGTCTATCTACTTGGCAAAGCCGTCTGGTCTAACCCGAATCACCAACGTCCACCCCTTTGATGTGCGGGTAGCCAAGCGTCCTCTCCTTTCTCTTCCTCTTCCTCTTCCTCTCGTTTCTCTACATGTCCCTCTTCCTCTTCTAAGCTAGCAAAAGCATGCAACCAGGCTCGTTCATCCATCCGTGTTCCTCTATCCCTCAAACCGAGGCTACCGATCGAGCGCACCTGAAAGCGTGATTTTTGATTCAGACCGGACCGTTCTCGACCGGACATACTCGACTGCTATAATCCACATCAAGTATACCTATAGTAGTCGTATACGCGGAGAAAAGGAAGAAGGAGAAGACTAGGAAGACGAAGAGAAAAAGAAGACTAAGGAGAAGGTGGAGGAGAAGGAAAAGGATAAAGATGAAAAGAGGATTTTCGTAATACGTCACGTAAAATCGACGAAGGGAAGTACTTATGGTTTTAACGAGTTTTCGAAAAGAAGATAAAATGATTTTCATGGATTGGAAAATATTTTTCGAATAGAGAAAGAATTAAAAAAAAAAAAAAAAAAGAAAAAAAAAGAAAAAAGGAAAAAAGAGAAAATACAACAAACGGAGAAATCGAATATATGGAACAATATCATATAATATCGTGGCTTCTTCATTGAATAATTAAAAAACTATTTGTCATTCTAAATTGAATAAAAAAAAAAAAAAAAAAAAAAAAAGAAAGAAAGAAAAACGAACAAACAAACGAATAAACGAACGAACGAGAACAAACAGAAAGTAAAAAAATCCATCATTGATGCTAACGGGCATCTCCTAACGTCAATGTCCCATCGAATTGAAACATTTGTTATGTCGAAGAGTATACAAGAATGGCCTGCTCGATTCAATTTTTCGTTTTGTGATCTGTCAGTATACTTCGACAATGAACGTATGTAGACAAACGTGATACGCGAGTTTACTGGTTTTGTTAGCAGATGGAAAGAAAAAGTTAAAAAAAAAAAAAAAAAAAGAAGAAAAAAAAAGAATAAAGGGAAAAAAAGAAAAAAGAAAAAAAAGGAACTGAGGGAAAATTTCATAAAATCTCACGATACCGTAGGTTAATATTTTTTCTCTATTTTGTACGTCAACTTTTTTTCTACTATCGCTTTACGCCCATCGGCGGACGGTAAACTTCTAGATTCTCTTTCTCTCTCTCTCTCTCTCTCTCTCTCTCTCTCTCTCTCTCTCTCTCTCCCCTACTATAAAACTCACGTTATATATATTTTTTTCCTCGAGCTAGCTTATCCCGCCGATCATTCGTATAGAAATAAAAAAAAAAAAAAAGGAAAAAAAATTGAAAGAACGAGCTGCAAATTCGATCTATTGATAGTATATCGTTGAATGATGTTACAGCTACGAATCCATCGTTATTTAACGATCGATAGTTGTTGTAAATTGTTTCACCATTTTAGATATTAAATATTCTTCCATCTTCTTTCTCTCTCTCTCTCTCTCTCTCTCTCTCTCTCTCTCTCTCTCTCTCTCTCTCCAACTGGTGGATCGTTTCCGATCGTTTATGGAACGCTATAGTCAAGTAGATCCTTTGGTCGTTACTTTGCATGGAAGGCAAGGCATACAAACTGTTAGGAGTGTTGTAAAATGTGCAACTTAAAATGCATAAGTTTTTCTATGCATCGAAGAGAAAGAGGTAGGGTGAAAACCTTTGAAGTTTCACCGCGGTGTGTAGAACGCGGCCATTCTTGTAAATCCTCGCGGGCGCAGAACGATCATTATAAATAAAGAGGCATACAATAGACGGGTATAAAACCAGGTAGAGACAGCCATTAGCATCGTCGTACCCGTTACCATTTATTCAACGAAGACGAGGCTATCGATTGCTAGGACGCTGATCGTTATTAACTCATTAAGTCGAGACGCCTCGTCCTTAAAAGACTATTAGATATACTTTTTCTTTTTTTTTCTTTTCCTTCCTATCTCCCCCCCTCCCTCCCCTCTCCCCTCCCCTAAGGATCGATGTCAGCCATCCTTTCTCTCTCTCTCTCTCTTGGAATATCAATTTTTCCATCTTTCTTTTTTCTGTTTTTTCTTCTCCTTTTTTCCTTTCCTTCCTTCCTCCTATCAATTATTACAAGAGTCTAACCTTATATAAAATTCTTTCATTTCGAATTATTTACATGTTTTTAAACATTTTCTTTTTTTAACCCCATTACTTTTTTCCTCTTATGTAACCTTAATGGACGATCGAACGTAGAGAATTCTTTTTAGGACGACTATCGGATCGTATGATCGAAAAGAAAGGAAGTAATAAAAAAAGAAAAAAAAAATAAATGAATGAATAAATAAGATAAGTACGAGATTTATGTTGAAAAGTGAACGTTCATGATAAACTTCTTCTTACTGGTAGAAAAAAAAAAAAAAGAAAAAAAAGTGATAGCGTAAACGTTCGCGGCAACTTCCGGCCGGCTGTTCTCCGCCAAAGCGGAGAACGGAACTTCACCGGCGATCCGGTGATGGTGGTCCCTGCCGGGTAAAGAAACCCACAGAGAAAGAGATACGCTCTGTGGATGAACCACGTCGAGCAGCACGCGTTTCGTTCCCCGTGAATTATGGCACATTGTTTCCAGAGCTTCGTGCTAACCGGTAGGTCGTATGACCACGAGTATCTAGCTTTTATTTTTTCTTTTCTTCTTTTCCTTTTACCTTTTTTTTCCCCCCTCTCTTCTCTCACTCTTTCTTTTCCCATGCTTCCTTCCTTCCTTCCTTCCTTCCTTCCTTCTTTTCTTTCATTGTGTGTATTCAATCCTTTTTTTTATCATGACCTTTATAAAACGATCTTTCTCAGAAAATCTCAACGAACCTTCGACGTAAAACCATAAATAAATGTTTGTAACCTTACGATTCTTATTACAATGTTATCCTGTCATTTTATTTTTTATTGCTTCATTTTATCTCTCTCTCTCTCTCTCTCTCTCTCTCTCCTTCTCTCTCTCTCTCTGTCCCTCTCTGTCTCTCTCTCTCATGGTCTTGTTACAAAGGGTAACAAGAATTTGATCAAAGCAGTGAAAAGGAGTACTGTGGGACCTCAATAATGTACTACGTCATAGCCATTAGATGAACGCTAACGAGCATCCTCTTGAGATAGTTCGATGTTAGGTCGATCGGTTAGACTCCTTGTTCTGATAGTGCGCAATGGATCGAACAGATCCAACAGTGTAAAGCATTCCAAGCCTTCTCTCTACAATCACAAATCCACGTTTTACATTGATCCCCTTTACCTTTGAATCACTTCGATCTCACTTTGACGAGTCCTCCTTTCCTTTACCCTATTAGAAACAACCTAACCTGCTTTGTGAAATCTTTAGTTAAAATCATTTAATATTATCGTCAATTCTCCGTTATAACGTTAAATATTAAAGAACGTTGTTTAAAAATATAAAAGATAATATTTCGATAGAACTATATCCATGATAATTTTTACGCTTAATTCGATGATTAATCATAATTAAAAAAAGCATATATGTCGTTCTAATTTTCATAGAGATCATTTTCAAAAATTAATAGAATTAAATAGAAAGAAACTCAATTAAGCTGAATAATTTCTTCTTCGGTGTCACGTAAGAAAATATAATGTCAAAAGATTTATAACGATTTAATGTCAAAGACATTGTCCAGTTTTGCAAAGTTGCGATTAACAGGGAATGATCGATGGGAGTTGAATTCCTTTGCTTACGATGGGAAAGGCGGTAGAAAGATGGTTCATAAGTCATGCTTAAGCATACGTATGTGCTCTGGACAAAAGAGGAAGTGGAAGAGATAAGCAGAGGACAGACGGACAGATAGAGAGAGAGAGAGAGAGAGAGAGAGAGAGAGAGAAAGAAAGAAAGAAATAGCGCTATAGATCCTTAGCCGTATGGTGAACCGACAAGAACAATGCTCCCAGCAGGAGGAGGAACGTACGGCCTTAAGAAGGCCAGTAAATTACGGGCATCATAAAAAAATCCTATGATGTAGTCATCGCGTGGTCATTAGCGACAGACCAGCAGCAGCAGCAGCAGCAGCAACAGCAACAGCAAAGCCTATCTTTTTCCTTTCTTCTTTCCGAAGTGCAATCGAGCGAATAAAGACAGAGACAGAGACAGAGATAGAGATAGAGATAGAGATAGAGAGATACTAGAGAAAGAGAGAGAGAGAGAGAGAGGGATAGAGATAAAGATAAAGAGAAAGAGAGAAAAGAGCAAGCCAATCCTCGACGTCTAACTTCTCAACGTACTACTGTTTTCCTTTTGTTTCTCTACTATCGCAAACGCAAACGACGTATCTTGATGTTCCATCTAGACTGACTTTAATTAGCTCACACGACGAACAAGACGATCGATTACCAACTGTCAATTGGATAGATACTCTTTGTAATCGAACTTTTGCTCCCTTCCATCCTTTGAAAGATAAAAAGAAATAGAAAAGATAAAGCAAGTCGAAGTTAATCTCTCTCTCTCTCTCTCTCTCTCTCTCTCTCTCTCCCTCCCCTCTCTCTTTCTCTTTCTCTTTTTATATTAACATAACAATTTCCGTTTGAAAATTTTCATCGATCCTTATCGTACCCCAGTGTTGTTCTTTTACAATTATTTCATTAATTCAAATTAATCCTACGATTTGCAAATTCGCGAAAATCAATGTTACCCATAGAATATTTATAGTGCGGAGAGTGAGTTTGCGATCGATTGGTCGTTTCGCCGGGCACGTCGTAGTTTGCGGTCCATAGTGATGCGGGACATTAATAGTGTCCGTGTAATACAGTATGACGGTGGACCTTTAGTGGTCTGTGAAATGGCAATGAAGCGTACCGCACGTTGGTCTGCATCTGAATCACGTGTATAGGGCACACATACTTTCCCTCTCTCGCTCGCTCGCTCTCTACATCTACCCCTTTCTCTCTCTCTCTCTCTCTCTCTCTCTCTCTCTCTGTCTCTGTCTTTCCAGCTTTATCTATCTTCCTCTTTCTCTCTCTTTCTTTCTCTCTCTCTCCCTCTCTCTCTCTCTCTCTCTGTTTTAATATGTTATCCCGTAATAAACTACAATTTGAAATAACCACAAACGTTTCCACTGACATAAATTAGAATCGATATAACGTGATATTATTATCTCATAAAGCAACAATTAGTTTAATATTAATTAATATCTATAAGGACTAATTATTGTATTTGAAGGTAAATTATAGAAACAAATTTCATCTCGCTATTCGTTTCTTTTTACAACATATATATATATATATATATATATATATATATATATATATATATATTATATGTGTGTGTGTATTTTTTTTATTCATAAAATGAAGGGATAAAAAAATTATAAGCAGTAAACAGTAATAAAGATTTTTCAAAAGGTACTATAACAAATAAATAGACTTAAATATAATCCTTAATAAGTATGTACACACACACATAGACATATTATATATAAGCCACTTTTCTACGTCGGAACGTTCTTTTACGGTGGTCGATTAAAGGATAATCCGACTTCTATTCATCTTACAGAGTTAAATCCAAGATTCTAGGTTCGACGAATCTTAACAAAGAAGTTGTTAGAAATTTTCTCTCTCTCTCTCTCTCTCTCTCTCTCTCTCTCTCTCTTTCATTCTCCCTTACTATCTTTCTCTTACATCTCACTTCTTTTATAACAATAATCTCAAGAAAGTTTATCTTTCGGGAATCAAAGTTTTTAATACGTATATTTCCGGCATGGGCTATCTATCTTTCTGTTTTCTAAGGAACGACCCTGCTTATTAAGACTTTATGCAAAATACTTGATTTTAGTTTCTTACTGAAACTAAAGGGATAATTATTCCTTTCGAAGAGCAACGATGAGTGCCGCTTAACAAAATTTCATTGTTACGGCCAACTATCACAAATAATACAGTTTTCTAATTGAATATATATATATATATATATATATATATATATATCTTTTCCTCGAAAATACTTGTTTTATTTATTCGTTTATTTATTATTTTATTTTTTTCTTTTTTTTTTTTTTGCATCGATATTGTTCGCTAAAAATAAAACATAAGAATCGAATATATCCTGATGAAAATCAACAAAAGTTAATTCCATAATAACAAGAATAAAATAGTATAATACTATTCAAGGAAGAAATTCCGTATTGCTTGGAACGCATACCTACCTACCTACCTCTTAGTAGCGATACTATCGAATGTAATCTTGGCGCAGACGGGACATCAAAGGAGAGACGTTAACGTTCCTCTCGTAAAGTCGAAATTGCTATTCCACTTCGTAGAGGACGAATCTGACGATCTGGAAATCGCGCTTAAGTACGCTAGCGCTCGCGCACGCGCGTGCGATCTCACGATGGCTGTCTATAGCGTACCTCTTTACTTTCTCTACGCGACCAAGAATTATCTGTGAAAATGATCTTGGAAGCTCGATCTTGAGAGTAGTAGTAACTTGAACAACGTCATGCGAAAAAAATGTCAGAAATTGAGAGAGAAATCGAGAAAGAGAGAGAGAGAGAATTATATTCCTTTTTTTTTCTTTTCTTATTCTGTCTCTTCGTCCGTTTCCCAAAATAGACAAAATATTTTTCTTTTAAAGTAAAATCTGCAGAAATAGAAAGAGAGAGAGAGAGAGAGAGAGAGAGAGAGAGAGAGAGAAATGTCGATGAGACAGCAAATTCGTATAAAGAGTCGAGCGAATCGAGTAAAGAATCACAAATGAGATTTTGGGATAAGGAAGTGATCTTCTACCAAGTTGAATTCGACGGGTCATATTCGACGGTGGTGGTTCCATGTCGCGAGAAGGGTGGAGTAAGAAGAAACGATAGAGAGAGAGAGAGAGAGAGAGAGAGAGAGAGAAAGAAAAAAAAACAAAAAAAAAAAAGGAAAGAAGAAAAAAAAAAGAAAGTAGAGAAGGAAGATTCTCTTGGCTCGTTTCTATAGCGAAAATTCCTTTCAGTTGGCAGTAGGTTGGAGGATTGCCATACTTTTGCCGTCGTCGCGTGTCACAATTGGAGGACTACGAACAAAGAATTTTATGAAGGACCCTCGATCCGTGTAATCTCTTCTGTAAACACGTGGTCAGACGTGCCTTTATGCTCTCTCTCTCTCTCTCTCTCTCTCTTTCTCGTGTTTTACTACACCCTCCGCCCCGCCCCGCCCCCGCCTTAGGCCATCGTCTCCGTTTCGTCTCACCTCTTTTTTTCTCTCTTACTTTTTCTTTCAACATGATACAAAAGACCGTCGAGAAGATAAAACGGCTTATTGCCGCTACCGAACGATAAAACGAGAAGATGACGTTATCGTTAAACGGTAGGGAACGAATCGTTATAAGGATACTCTCTCTCTCTCCCCCACTCTCTCTCTCTCTCTCTCTATATATATATATATATATATATATATATATATATATTATTTTATTATACCCATCCTTCGATTAACAAACTTATTACGAGGTTCGATTATTTGTTTCATTTCGTTGAACGTAAAGAACGTTAAGTCGTTCGAAAAAGTTTTCATAGTTAAAAATAAACGCCCATAATTTCTCTCATATCCTCGTTTATTCTTCTTGAAATCTTTTCGAAAAGAAAAAGGAAAAGAAAAAAATAAAATAAAAAAGAAGGAAAGAAAAAAAGATTAAACTCGATTGCGAAAAAACGTAGATCGGTATTTAAATGTCTTTTATAATCTAATGACGTTTAACAAGTTCGATTATTAAAATTATCATATCCAATGAGATTGTTAGAAAACGATAGGTTAAGCCATTTTTTTCTCTATCTTTTCTATGTGCGTCTAATATTGATAAGTAGGATTTACTTGTTAACGGTATTAAATCAGAACGTTTTATCTCTAATTTGAGATAATACTCGAGTCTTTCTTTCTCCTTTTTTTTTTCCTTTTCTGTATCACGTGTACCAGCAAAGATTAATACGACCGCAAGGCTTTACCAACTACTCCCGCGTTTGTTTCTATGGCGAATAACTTTCTAAACTATTGGGCATACGTAATTAATAGTCGCATATATACGGATTAAGTACACGACAGGAGGAGTATACTCGGCCAAAGGTCCGATGTTATTGCATCTAACGGTGGTTCCGTTGAAAGTTAGTTAAACCAAAGCTGCAATTGGTTCATAGGTCGATCGATAATTAGATTAGTAGAGTTAATGAGACGAAATGGTCGAGACGTAACATTGGAATCGTTCAGTATATAACGACAACACGTTCCAATTGATTCAGGAACGAGAAAGAGAGACTGGCAAAGCAACGGAGTTCACCCTTTCAACAAGAGCGTTTGCTCGCGTACTACTGTGACCACAGTAGTACACAATACCTGATTAAGCCCCTTCCGAACGTTTACAATGTATGCACACGCGTAGTACGCTCTACGCGTATCAGTCGATCGCGCAACGCCCTTTCGGCAGCCCACGAGTTCGGCCCTTTAGGTCGATAGCTCGTTTCGTATCTATCGTAGTTAACCTATTGTCCATGTCCACTAACGCGCCGATCGTTACCTACATAGATAGCTATATATATATATATGTGTATCCTATGTATTGTCCATTCTGTATACGCGTGTGTACAAGTATGGACATATAAGTTTACAGTTTCGTGCATAGATATCGATCAGGAAATGCAATCGAGTCGTACCGTAAGACTAATCGACGATCAGAATTCGCTCTCTCTGTCTCTCACACACACTCTCACACTCTCACTCTCCCTAATTGCTTGATTACGTAAGGAATAACAATGTTTCCTTACGGATCGATATTCTGTCATTTCGATAAGCATTATTTCGAAACTTTTATTATCGATCGATCGATCCAAAGAGAAATATCATGACAAAGGTATAAAGATTTGCGAAGAGAGAAAATGAGAGAAAAGAACATAGATAAAGAAAGAAGGAAAGAATAGAGAAGAAAAGAAATAAATAAAAAAGAAATCCTTGAGAACGTGATGAAGAACATTGAAGAGATATCGAGAGAAAATGAATCCTTCCGGTCGAACGATCTAATTTCCCGATACGGCCTTCGAATAGCAAGGGTCTCTGGAACGGGTAGAACCAAAAGGACAGTATTTTCAAGCGCGAACGTTCACGAAGAGGAACGAATAAAATTCTAGTCGAGAGCTCGGTCTCTTGACTATGAACGGAACTCGAGAGTAGTCCCTACGAATGCTTGCTGATGGTAGATTCAAAGAGAATTCAGGTTCCGTGACGTTGGTCGCATCCGACGATTCACGTTCAACGCGTAATTAAATCGGGAGTTGAAACAATGCTGGTGCGACAGAGATGTTTCCTTTCTTTCTCTCTCTCTCTCTCTCTCTCTTTGTTTCTCTCTCTCTCTCTCTCTCTCTCTCTCTCTCTCTCTCTCTCTCTCTCTCCTAGTACAAACTTCATACCTACGATCAGTCTAGGAACATGAGGACAGTAAAAAAAAATGCAAATGGATGAGAAAAGAGAGAGAGAGAGAGAAGATAGGATAGTCGTTCAAAGAAGTTGTGCGTGGAAAGCACAGAAGAGATGGTTCCTGACCGTAGTATGAATGCAAGAACAATGAAGAGAGTCAAGAGAATGCGTTAAATACTCGAGCCACGATGCCAACGATATTTGTGCGCCAGGTCCTCCAACCTTGTGGAATTGCTCTTCTGACGTATGCAAAGCGGCTTTCGCGTTATTCGCAGCTGCTCGTCCTATTGTCGTACGTACCTACTATTACTGCTCTTCTGTCTCATCAACACCTCCTTCTCCTACAACTCATTTCTTTCTCAACTCTAGCGTAATGTATTTCCTTGAATTTAATAATTATGCTATCCTCGCAGATCGTTCTTACGATCGTTCTAATATTTTACCAGAACGAAGAGATATTATATCAAACGACACGATATATATATATATATATAGCGGGATAATGTTATCAAGAAAATTCTATAATTTTGTAGATAACTAGGTACATTCTTTGAAACTTTTCCCATCGAAGGATAGATAGATACATACATACACACGTACGTATGTAGTACTGTGACAAATGACAATATTTTTTTTTCTTATGTAAAAAAACAAATATGGAGGAATGTTCGAAAGTGGATAGAGGATATAAACGACAAAGCATAGTGCATGGTAGTGGTAGTGAGGTAGGGGAAAAAGAAGGGAGGATGGTACACAGCTTGGGAAAGAGGAAAAGGGTAGAGCGACGATAAGCGACTACGAGCATGCACTGTAATATCGGGTAATAGCTGTGAGAGACAGAGAGAAAGAGAAAGAGAGAGAGAGAGAGAGAAGAAGAGGGGAACGAAGAGGAAGAGAAAGGCAGAGGGTAGAGGAGGAATTCGCATTCGGTGCATCCCTCCGGTTATCGCAACGGCCAGATTTGCATATCGTTAATTCTGGGGCGACACGTAGGTATGCGCATTCAAGCTTTGTACGCGAGCGTGCTTTGTTGTCGGCGAAGCGTCACGTTGATAAAAATCCATCCTCGTTCGTCGCTCTTTCCCGCCGCTATTACTGCTGCGGGGGCGTACGGCGTGGAACTCCTGATGACTTTGGAGTGTATGCACGTTAGCTAGGTGGTACAAAACCTTCGATAATATTATGCGAGTAAAATCGGCACATACGTTCTACGCAATAATAATAAATTTTTAATGAAATCAAAATATAAGATTTTAAAGGTATCCATCGACAAAATCGATTATCCTTTTGTTCGTCTGTTAACCGAAAAGGGATAAAGGGAACCGATATTAAAGTAGATCGTTTTTTTTCTCCCCTCTTTTATTTTATTCACAAATTTATAAATTTATATATCGTTGGATATATTTTTCGAGTAACTTGTACTTAAGTACTTTACATACTCATTTCATCGAGACGGGTCATTAATTTTTTTTTAACGATAACCACTAACAGAACGATCTTACTTTTCTTTTTCTTTTTTGCTTTCTATTTTCTTTTTTGTTTTTTTTTTTTTTTTCTTTTTTTGCTTCTCTCTTCTACCATCGAGTAGTCACATCATCCGTTCGTCGATGATAAAGAAAAAAGAAAATCGTAACGAAACGAGACGAGACGAGACGAAACGAAACGAAACGAAACGAAACGAAACGAAACGAAAAGAAAATATACCGGCGAGACTTTACTGACGTTTCAAAGGTCTCGACACGATGACGCACGCGTATTACGCACGTTCATAAGTAATGGTAATGGCCTTGCCCTTGCCCAGACGTAATAGTCAAGGTAAGCTCGAAGGCCGGTTACTACTGGACGGACGTCTAACCATTAATTTGCATTTTAACGTAGGCTCCTACTTGATACAAGTATTATTTCGTTCCATAATGAAATCGTCTTGCTTTCGTGGGTAATAACGTGGAGGCAAACAAAAGATATTGTCTATGAATAGAAAATATGAAAGAAAAGGAGAAAAAGAAAAATAACAATCGTAGGTAGTTTCACGTTTGATGTTTCTTACGAAAAAAAAATATCATCCATAGTTGTATATATATGTATATATGTATGTGTGTATGTACGAGCACACGCGCACACACACACCAAGAGTAGTAATATCAGAAGAATAAAAGCGAGTCTTGCAAACGTTGGCATTAGATTTAAATTAGAGAGAGAGTTCCATAATTCCCATCGAAAGCTTACTAAGTTCTTAACTTTACTACCATGGATTCTTTACAAATCGTTCGAGTTCTTCTTATGCAACTAAAAGTATATATTTGTATGTGTGTATATATATATATATATATATATAACACACACATGAGTGAGCAAGTAATAGTAATTGCGTCGCGTGATTGCCAGAGTATCTTCCTCGATACTTTCCAGTTTCGCGTGTCCTCCTGTAGTTAGTTAATACATCACTCACGGTATTCGTAGTAGTAGTCTTCTTCTTTTGCGAATCACCAAGCTCAAACGATCACGCTCCTTCAACCGTGAATCATTTATCGTGAGAAAGATCGTTCGAAGATTCGTTAGATATACATACATACATATATATATATATATAAATAAATATATATTATATATATATACATTATATATATATATATATATAAATAAATATATATTATATATATACATTATATATATATATATTATTATATATATATATATAACGTTTAATATAAACGTGAATATTACTCGTGGCAGTCGTATTTTGATTGAATTTATTTCAAAGATAAAAAAAAACAAGGAAAGAGAGAGAAGCGGAGATATATATATATTATATATATATATCTCCGTTTCTCTCTCTTGTTTTTTTTTATCTTTTATATATATATAGACCAAGAGAGAGAGAGAGAGAGAATGAAAGAGTTGCATCCCTTGCGCAAGAAGAGGAGGAATTCGTTCGTGGAAAGAGCCTAGCGGCAAGTTCGTCGACGATGGCTCGAGATTAATAAATAATCATTATGCGGCAATAAATAGCCCAGGTGTCCGAGCGAGCGGCCACATGGGTGTCTCCAATTATTAATGGAAGCAGGCACGGCGTGCGCGCTCGTGCGATGGGACCGCACGTGTTGCAAGCGGCTGCTGCTGCTGCTGCTGCTGCTGCTGATGCCGCCGCTATAGTCGTCGTTGCTGTTACTGTTGTTGTTACTGCTAGTGCTAGTGCTAGTGCTGGTGCTAGTGCTAGTGCTAGTGTTTGTGCTAGTGCTAGTACCAGTGCCAGTGCCAGTGCCAGCGCCGATCGTCGATGACCACTGCGCGAGCTTCGAGCACACCGACGATTTATGATTTTGCTGGACGGACCGAAGTGCAGCTGCACTGGACTACGTCGCGGTCGTCCGTCTATCTGTCTACACACACCTACATTCTCATATATGACTAAATATATGTACGCGTTTCCATGTTAGAGACAGAGAAAATGAGAGAGAGATAGAGAGGGAAAGAGAGAGAGAGAGAGAAAGAGAGAAAAAGAGATATATGTATCTAGATAGGTAAGCTCCTCTTCTCCTCCCACCATGAACAATTTCCGATCGTGTCTCGATCATGTACCAACACTGTTACTCGGTTTACGCATACTCTTCTACGTTAAACAAGAATACACATATCCACTTAAAAGAAAAGAAGAAAGAAAATAGATCACGAGGATGCATCGATGTCCGATTAGAAGAAGTACTCTCTAGTTCTCTTCGACTCGAGGCCAGACTCCAATAGAAAATGAAAGAAAAAGAAAAAGAAAGAGAGAGAGAGAGGGAGAGAAAGAGAGAAAGAGAGCGGTACAAGTAACTGGACGAGCCAGAACCGATCGACTATGCTACTCACGGAACTTGTGCTCTTGAACCTGTTCCAATTTGCCTTTTTACTTCGAGGAAAAAGCTTGGCGCGAGGCAAATCCCCGCGAGATCGCTTCGAAAGCGTCTCGTCAGTGTCTCGTTTGTGTCACTGACCTTTTCTCTGGATCGAATCAACCTAGAAATTGCGAACGCGTCTTTTTCTATCCTTTATCTACTGTTTCTACTACCCACTACTACTACTACTACTACTCCTACTACTACTACTACTGCTACTACTACTATTACTATTACTATTACTATTACTATTACTACTTACTATTAATACTTACTACTACCACTGGCATTACTATTATTTACTACTGTTACTACTATCACAAGTCATTTTTAATATTCGAATTCACCTTGTCTCAATTATAACCCCGGGAAAATATTCTTATAGTTTGAAATTTTTACACGTCGAAAGACATAATCGTCTAAAAGATTTCAAACGATTAAAATATGTAAATAAAAATAAAATTTCAGTGAGTAAATAGTGAGCTCGGTAGAAACCGACCTCCACCTTCCATGAGCCGATGTTTGCCATCATCATGAATATGCGATTACAGGGGCCTTTTAAAAAAGAGAGCCCTTACCTAACTTTTACCAGGATACTCGAAAGTGTTTCGTTACAGAATAAAGTAGTAAGAGGAACAAGAAATAAAAACAACAAAGGTGCACAGAGACAGATAGATAGATAAAGAGAAACAGAGAGAAAGAGAAAGAAGGGACCTTGTATTTTTCGGACGTTGGTGTTAATTAAAACAGGTAGCGAAACTTTTTAGCTTTTGTCTCCTCACATTCTCTCTCTCTCTCTCTCTCTCTCTCTCTCTGTGTGTGTGTGTGTTTTTCTCGTTTTCTCTCTCTCTCTCTCTCTCTCTCTGTGTGTGTTTCTCGTTTTCTCTCTCTCTCCCTCTTTCTCTCTCTCTCACGCTTTTCATAGAGAACGCTTGAAATATAGTAGAAGAGAGTCAGGTACGTTGCATGCTATACGCCAATTTCAAGAGTTTTAAGTCCTTTATCAACCATGCCCACTTTCGATTGGCCGTGAGCGCGACTCCTTCCAATCACGATTTTTTTTTTGTTAGCGAAAAAAACAAAATAACGAAAAAAAGAAGAAAGAGAGAGAGAGAGAGAGAGAGAGAGAGAGAGAGAAAGAATGCACAGAGTTTCAGTTTTCTATCCTTGTATCGCAGCTGGTTTTTTTTTCTCGCGCTTGCAAGTAAAACACACTTGAGCTTGTACCAGGTATCTCGTTCTGGACAACGCGAGCGTCCCACGTTAATATCGAACTTTTTTTTTATTTATATCTTTCGTACCTCTTCTCTCTCTCTCTCTCTCTCTCTCTCTCTCTCTCTCTCTCTCTTTCTCTATCTCTTTTTCACACCACGCTCGTTTAACGAAAACACTTCGCGTCAATTCCAAAAGCGACGAACGAACGAACGAACGGACGGACGTACGAACGAACGAATGAATGAACGAACAAACGAACGAAAAGAATTGGCTAATATCGTTTGGTCCTCCTTTTTTAATAATTATTTATAAATAGATAGACATATAGATCGTAGATACTTTGTATGAAAAAAAAGAAACGAAAAAAAAAAGAGGAGAGAAGAGAGAGAAAAAAGAAAAGAATTTTAAACAAGTTCTTTTCTTCTTTATCATCCTTCTTCTTTTTATTTATTTTACTTTTTTCTCTTTTGTTCTTTTGTTTCTCTCTCTCTCTTTTTCTCTCTCTTCTTTTCCCTCCTTCGATCTCGTTCCTTGTTTTTGATCGGTCTAAAAATCGGGATTATACCTTTCGACCGGATCATTTTCATTCGAAATCCGATAGTTAACGAAACTGAACGAGAGAGCTCGCGATTGGCGAGTATCGAATTTGACCACCATGTAAAGGTATTTTGATAACGGTTTTATAGATATTCTTCTTTTCAAGCCGTTCATCGAGATACAAATTCGAGCTGGGCCAATTTCTCTCGAAGTGGGAGAGGTAATAAGTAAAAATCATATATATATATATATATATATATGTACACACATATATATAAAAGGGAAAAATCAAAAAAAAAAAGAAAAGGGAACGAAAAATATAAAGTACGAAATGCAATATGCAAAATAAATCGAACGTTCGCGGTATTATCGATCATGTTGGAAATGTCACGTGAAATTAAATCTACACGAATGTATGACAGGAGTAACAATCAACGTTATAAATCATATTATGAATCGATATAACGTAGTTTCTCGGAATATTGGGAAATGACGCGTACGCTTGCCTCTCTATCTGCCCATTTCAATATAATTTCAACGAAGGCAACAATGATTTTTGCTTTCCCCATCTCCTCCTGCTCTCTCCACCCACCACTCCTCTCTCTCTTTCTCTCTCCCTCTCTCTCTCTCTCTCTCTCTCTCTTCCCATTTCGTACAGAAAGCATTTTCAAAGTTCCGAATCAAGTGTACTTCCATTGTACTCGCAACTATCCTATTAGAAATGTCGAATACATTTCGCAACAAATTTCGATCAATCGTCCATAACAACGTTTTTCTAATTATTTATTCACGAACCTGATTATTCCCTAAATTCTCCAAAGTTGCAAAGATCTTGATTCCGATAATTAATTTATATGAAACATTTCGCAAAAATGTTAAATATACATACATATATATATATATATATATTCTCGTGGAAAATGGAATATAAATTCTTTTGTGGGGCATTAAATTCTTCTTCTAACTTGATAACGTTCGGACGAACAGTGGATAAATTTTTATAACATTTTCATCGGAATTCCGTTTTGTGTCGCCTAACTGTCGTAAATCCTGTTTCCTCTCTCTCTTTCTCTCTCTCTCACTCTCTCTCTCTCTGTCTCTCTCTCTGTCTCTCTCTCTCTCTGTTCTCTCTCTCTCTCTCTGTCTCTCGCATGCACCATCACCACGAGCTTTTTATAAAATAGAACCAGATCGGCGAACGGGAACAGCGTTCATTCAGCCGCGATGAGAATAATGAGATCTACGAGCCGTTCAAAATCTACCTTTTAATATATCGCGGGAGGGTATGCGGAATAATTCGGACGGAAATGTCAGGGGAGCGAACAAAATTACGAGTACTCTGGAATCGGAAAGTCGAGAGAGTATGTATGTAATCTCTATCTCTCTCTCTCTCTCTCTTTCTCTATCTCTCTCCCTCTTATTTTTTATCTTGCATACGCGGCGTACGTTAGAAAGATTTATAAAAAACAGAGTAGAAAATACGAAAAAAGCTGGTGGTTTATTTTTATGAAGGTATGCGCACGAGACTATAAATTGAGAGGAAGAGACATAGAGAAAGATAGAAAAATACAAAGGCAAAGTGAGAGAGAGAGAGAGAGAGAGAGAGAGAGAGACTGAGAAATACTCGAGTAAGATAAATTATTGTATAAGAGAAGGGTAGTTCGTTACAGTCGTACAACAAATCGACGCAACGAGAGAGCCTTTCTTTTCTCTATATACATTTCTTTTTTTCTTTTTATTTTTTCTTTCACTTTTTTCTTTTTTTTTTTTCTTCTTTTTTTTTTTTTTTTTTTTTTTTTTTAGTAGTTCTTCGAAAATACAAACAGGAATAGGTGGTTATCGATAAACCCACGATCAAAAAGATTTCATCCTTTTGGCGTTGTGCCCATTAACGTCTAGAAAAATCATTGATCCGTAGCCGGTACGATCTCGTTTCCCCGGCCAAACGTTTGTCACTTTGATGTGGAATATCAAAGAGTTCGATATCGAAAAAAAAATTTCTTTTTTTTTCTTTCTTCTCTCTTTCACCCCTTTTTCTCTTCCTTCACCGAAGCTGTCAAAGTCTGAATGGCATTCAAATCGTTAATACGTAAGAAATAAGAAAAACGTTTGGCGTTTCCGCGTTCCCGGATGCGTACCACCCGCCGTCCTGGACTTGTTTCGGCTTCACCCCAACTAACCTCTATCCATTAGATTACGTCGAGTCAGTGTGCTACACCTGATGCTCCTTCTGCAACACTTCCTCTCTCGTCTTCCGGCATCCCTCATCCCCTTCATCCCCCTCATCCCTCCCTCCCGGTCCCTTCCCCCTCTTTCCTTCATCCTTCTCGTCGTTCCTCTTTTCCCTCTCATTTCTTCTTTCCTTTTTTTTCTCCTCTTCCAGTCTTGTTTTTTCGTTTCTTCTTCTTCTTCTTTTCCTTTTTTATTCTTTTTTTTTTCTTGTTTTTTTTTTTTTTTTTTGGTTTTTTTTTATTCTTTTTCCTTTTTTTCTCCATCAACGATCTTCCTCTTTTTCCAAGACTACGACGGAAATTTTCTCATTTAAAAGCAGCCCGACGCACACAACGTCGTAATATCGTTAAGCGTTAATTCGATATCCTCTATTTAACTCTAGATCGTATGTCGAATAGTCAGCAAGAAAATCACTTTCTTCCGCAAGATCGAATATGCTAATATTTAATAGTCAAGATGATTTGATATATAAGATATGATATATATATATATATATATATAGACGTTACATGATGAACTGTCATTAAATTCCCTCGAGAATATTCTGATTAAATATACACGATCCTGATCGATCTTATGCCGTTTTCATTTAAATTATACGACGTTGATTATCTTCATATCTGTATCATTCGATAAAATAAAAAAAAAAAAAAGAAAAGAGAAAAGAAGAAAAAAAAGATATAATTGCAATAGAAATCTAGATCATAAGGTATATAGATAGAGAAAAGGATGGATAAACGGGTCAATTGTCTACAAACATGTAAGACAAAGTTTATCGATAACTTTAAAGTTTTACACGCTTATTTTTTGTTTTTCTTGACCACTTTCCCATTTTCTTTCTATCTCTTTGCTTCTCTCTCTCTCTATCTCTCTCTCTATCTCTCTCTCTCTCTCATAAAATCATTAGCAATTTAATGAAAAGCATTCTCCCATCTTGCTCTCCCTGAAAGCGCTACGTCCCAGTTTCGTGTTCAGTTTTAAAGCCGGTTATCATCTTTAGAAAAGAAAAAAAAGTTCTTCCAAGACTCATGGCTCTTTAATAAGAGCTTTTCAAGCCGACAAATAGAGTTTACTGCAAATCGATGTAAAAGAGATATAGCTCTCTCTCTCTCTTTCTCTCTCTCTCTCTCTGTTTCTCTTTTTCTCTCTTTCTTTTTTCTAACTTTCTCGATGGAAAAAGAAATCCGAGATTACGAGATACGCTTAATTTAAATCATTCGATACTGCGAGTAAGTTTTATCACTCTTTTATTTAACGAGCAGAAAACGTCTACACATACATATGTATGTACATACACACACACATATACATACGTATATACATATATATAAATAACACATACATATAATCTTTGATCTATTTATCGAAGCTTGACAGCGATATTATTAAAACGTTGGTCGGCATTAGCGGCTATTGAACTATCACGTAACAATCAATGCATTAATTATTCGTTTTCAATTCGTCACGAATTAATGTCATTTTAATTTCTTTCTCTTTCTCTCTCTCTCTCTCTCTCTCTCTCTTTCTCTTTCTCTCTCTCTATCTTTTTCTTTCCCAATGACATCATTTCTGTAGTTTTTCACGTAGATGTATGAAATATGATAAAAATATGAGAATAAAGCAAATAAAAATGTACAAGTACAAAAGTAAACTTCAACAAATATAAACCTTCTTTTACACTTATTTTTCCTTTTTGCTTTCATTTCATTTTTTGCAAAAAGTTCGATGTATGATCGAACGAGAGTTTTCCTTTTTTTCTATTATTTTGTTTTTGTTCATCGCGTATCGAAAAAACACGTTTATAGAACTCGGCTCTGAGAATATTCTGCCATCGAACATAGTAAATCCATTCCTATCCTATAATTATAGTATTCTATCGATATATATACATACATACGTACATACATACATACATATATATATATATATATATATATATATATAAACATGTATTTTTTTGTTTTTTTTGTTCAAAACAAGCTTGTCGATCTCTCGCGTTAAGCTCCCTTCGATCGTCCATTACGACAGACAGGAAAGACACTATAAGCGTATTTTATCCTTCGAATAACGAGAAGGGGGATGGATGTGTATAAAAGTATAAAAAAGGAAAGAAAAGAAAAGAAAATAAAAAAAGAAAAAAAAAGAGACAGAAGGAAAAAGCTTCTTTTCTCCCGGCGCGATTCAATTTAATTCCATAATAAATGTCTTCGAATGGAACAGCTGAGCCTAATCGAAACGACTAGTCGAGTTCGTCAAATTCCATGAAATGTCTGAAATAAAAATCCAATCATTTAAACGATAAATCGTATTCAACGATATCGTATTCAAATTGGGTTCTTCGCAGAAGGATAGACCATCGTGGATATAGATATTCGTTCTGACGCATGAAGAAGAAGAAGAAGAAAAAGAAGAAGAAAGAAAAAAAAAAAAAAAAAAAGAAAGAAGAAAAAAATGAAAAAAATAAAAGGTAAAAAAAACCCCGCATGCACGTCCAACTTTTTCTTTCGTGATGCGCTTTGAACGTTTAAATGCCGATGAATCGACAAGCTTTCGCTCGTTCGAGAAGGTAAATGTATGACTCCGAGTCTTGCCACTTCCGTGACCCCATCTTCTCATACTCTCTCTCTCTCTCTCTCCTTCTTTCTCTTTCGCTTTTCTTTCTTTCTATCTTTCTTTCATTCGTTCATTCTTTCTCTCTTTTTTCTCTCTCTCTCTCTCTCTCTCTCTCTCTCTTTCTCTGATGCATACACACAATGAAGCAAAATCTTCTCCTTCGGTTTTATGCTATGCGAATGGCGCACATCGTACATACGTTTCTCTCTTATAATTTTCTATTATCTTTTATTTTTAATCAACGTTTAAACGCAATGACTGTCGATTGATAATAATTCCCTTTCGACTGAACTTTTTTAAAAATATAATATAAAAACGTACGAATCAATGCTCAACACGATAATAAATTATTCGAATATAAATGAATGTATATTCGAATGATAATGTGTGTGTGTGTGTCTGTGTGTCTTTTTTTCTCTCTCGACGATAAAGATATTCTCTCGAACGATATAAGTTTCGCTTATAGCGAGGAACGATAAAAAAGATAATCAAGAATCAACTACTATACTTATACATGGAGAAATATTTTATCTTCATATCTAGTTTTCGAATTTTTTTCCAGCTTCCTATTCATTCCTTTTTATTTACAATCAACGTGATCACAGAGACGAAAAGGAAAGAACAAAGAAAAAAAAAAAAAAAACAAGAAAGAAGAAAAAGAAAGAAAAAAAGGAAGGTTCGGGGCAGGTGAGTCGGAGGGGGAAAAACGAAAGAAAGAGAAAAAAAAAGGATAAGAAAAAATAAAAAAGAAAAAAAAGAAGAAATTCTATGCTAGACACGGAGCTTGTAATTTAGAGCGTACAACTATAAATTGCAAAGCGCGTTGTACTGCGTGCCACGTGGTCGTTAAACATTATCTGCCTGATAATTGCACGTGAGAAACGAGTTGCCCATGCAAAAGATCAGTCTCTTTGATCTTTCATAAATCTCCTTCTACCTCTGACGCGATCGTCGGTACAATGATCAAGAACGATAATCCGTAAGTACATTCTCATCCAGATTTCCACGAGTTTATAAATATAAAAAAATTATTTTATGAAGGATCCGTATGATAGATTTATAAAAACTTATCGATAACAGATGATTTCTCATTCAACGTTTATACATATGTATATAGGATAAATATAAACGATAACGATAACGATAACGATAACGATAACGATAACGATAACGATCAATGAAAATCCAATCGGCTTCGATGATTTTATCCTTTAACGAATTATACTTCTCTAATAATACACGATTAAAAATCGATTTATTATCGATTTAAATCGAAATTCTATCTTATTTATTAGATAAGTTTATATCTATATATTTCCTTCTCTTATTATTTTACGATCTTAAAATATAAGAACCGTGCGTAACGTGAAATAACGTTTATGTGCCTGTAAACACAAATTTTCATCGTCTTGATTATATTCCCCGTAGGAAACCTATAAAGTGAATTACTCATTAACACCTTAGAAATTGATTCTGAAAATAATATACTGCTGACGTTCATGTCTACGTTAAAAAGTTTCTCGCTTATAGCGAGGAACGATAAAAAAGAAAGAAAGAAAGAAATAAAGAAAGAATGAAATAAACGACAGATGCTTTAAATCGTCGTCGCCTCTCTCCCTCCCCTCTCTCTCTCTCTCTCTCTCTCTCTCTCTCTCTCTCTCTTTCTTTCTCTCTTAAAACGTTTAGAAGAGCAGTGAAAAAGTCAGGGAACGATATTACAAAGTACAGAAATATAATTTCGAAAGAAAATAGTATTGCGATAAACAAGGACGAATGCTTATGCTAATTACGAAGGACGGGGAAGAAAGGAGGGCGGAGAACGGGTGGATGCCAGGAATAAAGAAAGAACTCTCGAGTCAGGAATAATATTTCGCTGGCAAGCGAAACAGCCATGGATATTTACATAATCTAATTTCAACGAGATTAAGCAGAGAAAATGGCGAGAAGTTACGCATAATATAATCGTATAAGCGATTCGGTCTCGAATTTGTTACAGGATAAAGATATACTCTCTTCTTATATATCTAATGTATAGTATTAATAGCGGATTGATTTATCGAAAGAAAAATTTTCATTATCTTTCATGATAATTTTTTATTACGCATCATTTAAAGCATACGTTTAATAAATAATCTATTTTAAATATTCCTAACTTACAATTCTAATTATAATTATAGTTATTATAGAATCAATGCATTATCTATTGATATAAAAAAAAAATATAAAAGAGAATAAAATTAAAATTAAAATATAATTATTGTTAGACCTTTCTAGACGAGAAGACCACCTTCAATGTTGACTCTGCTACGACGTATGAACGACTGTGCCACACGTTCAACTAAATACGAGAAATAATAATGTATAAAAGAAACATAAACATCCGATGCGGTCATACGTATCGTCACGTTACGATCTACGAGATACTTCTGTCTGTCCAAATATTTTCCTACCAAATACTTAACAGGTTATTATTTATTTATATCGAATTCTCTCGTAGATGTAAAAGAAAAAAAAAAAGAAGAGAAACAAAAAAGAAAAAACAAGGAAAAAAACGATAAGAAAAAAAGATAAAAAGAAAAAGAAAGAAAACACTCGATTCGTTCTCTCTCTCTCTCTCTCTCTCTCCCTCTCCCTCTCTATCTTGCAACAGTCTGACATACCGTTGTAAGCGCATGGCACGCGGTTATGCGAAATCGTAACTCGTCCAGGCGTCGGAGAAAACGCGTTCCGCTGTAACCCGAGGCGAATGGTATTTGGCGTCATATTTCAGAATAATACTCAAGTGCTAGGGGCCTCGTATAGTCCTAGCCGTACGTGCGACGCCGGCATACTAATGCATCCGAAGCACCAACCGTGAAGACGTCAGGCACTATTGCCTAGCTTAGAGAAAGACCAAAAGGTCCCAGAACGAGTAGTCGTCTTAGATTTTACGGATTCGAGTCCTTCAAGAAGATTCTCTTATTTCTATTCCTTTTACATATCTTAAATACCTATCTTTTAAATGGGAGAAACAAATAGAATTCCAAACTGAAGTTAAAAAAATTAAAGAAAAAGATGGAAAAAATATTCTCGTGTTAAGGATAAATCGTTGATAAAGAAAGAAAAGAACAATCAAAGAAAAAGAAATAAATAAATGAGCGTTAAAAAGTAGGGAAGAGAGAGAGAGAGAGAGAGAGAGAGAGAGAAGGAGAAGATGAAAAGAAAGATCTTTTCTTACTTCAATCTCTGATGGTCCGACTACTCATCCTTTGCACATATAATTTCATTCGTCACTTCGGATTATCCTTTAGAAGCCGTAGACCATTTGTACGTACGAAAGGCGTGTCCATATCCTCTCCTCTAGAGCTCTCCAAGAGTATAATAACGTAACGTATAGCTTAAAATGAATACGTAATATCAAGTGACTTAAGCCAAACTACTTTTTCTTATCCGTCATAAGATTCGTATTGTTCAAAAACGAAAGGTAATATTAAATTTTTTTTTCTTTTTTCTTTTTCCTCCAGGATATTATTATTATATATATATATATATATATATGTAGTTACTTGAATATTGAAACGATTAAATAGATTTGTAAACGACAAAAATCATTGAAATTATTCACCGTCCTATGTCACATAGATCAATTTCAAATATTCATATTAATACCTTTGGCCCTTCTGTCCTGTAACGATAGCGAAGGGGAACAAAAAAAAAGGAAAGA
Organism: Vespa crabro; assembly: GCF_910589235.1. Classification (NCBI taxonomy): domain Eukaryota; kingdom Metazoa; phylum Arthropoda; class Insecta; order Hymenoptera; family Vespidae; genus Vespa; species Vespa crabro. The sequence continues at coordinate 8,511,395 of NC_060962.1, forward strand.
AAAAAAAAAAGGAAAACGGCCACGGTAAATGCCAAAATGGGAGGGATCGATAAAAAGGCACGTCTATATAAATGGTAAGGGTACCTATCGACGCCACTGGTACCCTGGATTTTCAGATAATAAGGTGCTCCTGTATGCCATAGAGAGCGTTCTAAAAATGGATCGACCCTTTCAAGAGTAATCTCATAAATACGGAGCTTTACGCCTTTCCAACGACTGCTTTATGAAAGAGAAGAAAAGGATCGAAGGAAACGAGCCGGGGCTTTTCTTCTTTCGTCTTTTCGATAACTATCATTCGTGAAAAACGTACCGAACTAAGAGCATTCTTCAAATTTTCATTTCAAAATGATCAACGTTTTCTCTATGTTAAGCTCAACGATGCAATTTGCTTCAACAAAACGACAACATTTCGTGGTATCTGAAGTCAAAAAAAGAAAAAAAAAACGTTCCATTAAAAATCTCTAATCTATAAAAGAATCTACAAAATTTTAGAAAGGATATATATATATATATACATGTATAATATTTTCTTAGAAATTTCAATGAAATCACGATAAGGAAGATCGATTCGAAGATAAAAAAGAAATGATTTTTCTTAATTGAATTTTTGATTTTCCTCCCTGATTGATCTCCCTTAGCTATCCGACATGATATATACCTGCATATGTGTATGAACACGTTTTTAGCTCGAACTTCGTGATTGCACGCGATTTCATTTCTCGGACGACTATGAGAATTATCCGTTCGTTCGATCAACATTGTTGCGAGTGAATAGAGAAAGACGGCTGCTCAGAAATATCTTTATGTATATACATACCTGAAGAAAGAGAAGGAGGGAAACTCGTTAAACTTACATACAAACATATATATATATATATATATATATATACACATGTATATGTATGTATATAAACATATAACTATATAATACATACTGTATACTGAAATAATGTTATGGCCTGTGGAAATTGATTTCCGCAAAAGTTCTTCCTGCTCGCGTGCATAACTAATGGATCTGTCAAAGTGGAAAGAAATTTCACATTAAATAAAAAGAAAGAAAGAAAGAAAGAGATCATGAGAAAGTAATAATCATATATATATATATATATATATGTATATATATATTGGACAATGTTTCCCTGCCATCCCTCCTCTCCTCCACATAATATGAAAAATAATAAAGAAAGAAAAAAAACAAAAGAGAAGAAAAAGAAAAAGAAAAAGAAAAAGAGAAGAACCTGAAGCGTATCAGTTGATTTCACTAGTTTGATCTTACGTTATTCGTAAGATTTTATTCTGAATACGTTGCACAAATGTCAAGTGCAGTAGTCTGAAACGACTATAATTGGACGGTTGAAAAGTCGGTATACTACTAGCTAGCTAGCTAGCTACTAGGTAGAAAGATTGGCCGAGATAGCTAGTAGGGACGATATATTCCTCTAGAATCCCGAAGCAACGAAATCATAGAGAAGGAATCAGAAGGAGGATGAAATAGAGGAAGTTTGTCAAGATGTCGTGAAACCGCTCTCGAGTCACGGTCGAAGAGATATAAGAGTATGAGAGAGAGAGAGAGAGAGAGAGAGAAAACGGATGGCAAAGAGGTAGAGGAGAGGTGGCGAAGAAGGGCAAACTAAAGCATACTCTTACTTTAAAACTAATCCGAGTTGCCGACAGTTCCAAGAGGAAGTAGAGAATATCCTCCATCTCCTCCGGCTCTCCTCTCCTCTCCTTCTCGTTCGTTCTCTCTTGGCGAACCTTCGAAGGCGGCAGAAACTTTTCCGATTTAGCCACTAACCGGTGGTAAGCTAGCCGATTATTGTCTGCCACAGCTATCGCCACTGGCTTGATTATGCTTCAAAGGAAGCAGAACGATTCGAATGTCTAGTGATACTCATCTTTCGATATCTCGTATCTACAATTTTCATCAATTTCCTGCTATATGCCTACATATATATATATTTATATATATATATATATCACAAAGTATTATCGACTTAACATTAATAATCTTTAAATACGTTAATCGATGATATTTCGAAAATAATGATCTTATAAAACTATGATGTATGTGTGTATATATATATATATGTACGTATAAAGAAAAAAGAATCGATGTCGATTGGGTGACCGAGAGTTAACTTTTGCTGAAAATTAATACGAATCGACTGATTTTGTTAGCCATAAAAAAGTACATTGTCAATATTGATATTTTTAAAAATCATCAAGTTTTTTTTCTTTTTTTCTTTTTTTTTTACAATCACTCATTTCCCTCCAAGAGGGAGAAAGAGAAAATCTAGAAAATCTGGGAATAATATGTTTTAGTGTTGTAGAAATGTTCGATTTTGATGAAGAATGTTCGATTCATTTTCTCGCAGATCATATCCCAACGGGGATTCGATCGAAGTTGAACGAACTGTAACATCCGATATTCGTAAGTCAGAATCTCAATGTTGGAAAACGCGAAACGAGAAGTAAAGTTTGACGTTCCCATGTGCCCATTCGAGAGCATGTAAATACGTGTGTATATATATATATGTGTGTGTGTGTGTGTATGGGCGTGCGACATATAACTGCGTAATGCGCATACTTCGTGGCTGCAGAAGCTTCATTTTCATAAAGCTCGGAACAGGCCGTGCCTTCGAAATTAGCATTAAACTCGAAAAACTCCTCCGTAGTTCTCTCTGTCATTCTGAGTTTCAATCCTTCGCGTAACATATTGCGAATGGTGGAACCATACTCGAGCGCGTACAATTATCTTAAATCGAAATTATTCTTTTATTAAAATCAAAGCTCTTTTTCGATACGCTCGATTGAATGTTATATTATCTTTCACCATTGTGATCGATCGAGGACGATAAGCAGTATTCGAGTGATATATATATATATATTATTATATAATATATCTATATACATGTTTCCTAGAGAGGCTATTATTTTCAGAGTATTATCGATTCACGTGTTTAGAGATTATTAACGTTACGTCGGTAATACTCCGTGATATCGCTACTACAGGAAGCAATCCGAGTGTATTACGAGCGTTCCACAATCGAATTCCGTTTCGAATGCAATGAATCGTGGGAGAGAGAGAGAGAGAGAGAGAGAAAAAGAAAGATAGAGAAAGAGGGAAGGAGGGAAAGAAGAGAGTAAATAGAGTAAAATGCCAATGGAAATACATCCTTGTGTTTTTGCTTCTGACAATTACAAGCGGACCAGAAATCTACTCGAAAATTTTAACTTTTATTAACCAATGAATGCAATATGAATGTTCTCAATTACGTTCTCCCGAAAAATTGGAAAATTCCATTTTAATATGGATGGAGATGTATCTACGTACAATCAACGCCAATGATTAATTACAATTTTACATTGTTGCCGAAGAGTTTTGATTAATATTTTCCAAAATAAGAAGATAAAAACATCAAATTATTATTAAAGAACGATATTATACGATACGATACGATCAATGTATTTTAAACAATCAACGAGAATCTCCAGGGTGTTTTCTTTTATTTATTAATTTTCTTTTATTTATTTATTTATTTATTAATTTTTTTAATAGAATCATGGGATCCTCCGCAACCACTCTCGTGAGTATTCTCGCTCCAGTTACTTAACGATAGAAATGTGTCCGAATAGTATCACAGTCACTCTCTCCCTCTTTCTCTCTCTCGCTCTTCACTTGCCTTTCTGTAACTATCGGACACAGTTAATGAACCATATAACGCTTAATTACAAGCAAAAAGAGATAGTATTGTGCGGGAATGAAATCGAATACATGACGGTGAGTAAATTGTGTCGTGTCAATCCAAACAATTATTCCTCTAAGTACACAAGAAAGAGATTTGTTTGATTTTGAAGTAATATTATTTTGACGGATCACGCCAACTCCATCAACGCCATCATCACCAATTCTTTTTCTGATACTTTACACCTCCTATTTTCCTTTTGAAAAATGCATTACAAGAAAATGGGTCGCCAAAACTGAATTCTTTTTCAAAGTGACTCTCGGTTTATAAATGTTTAAGATAATTCCTATATATATCATCGATATATTTACATATAGAACTGCTATTTATTGAGGTCAATATTTTTCAACATTCAATCAGTATTTTAAATGAATAATCGATATTCGCGATAAAATATCAATACGTATTATAGATCACGTAATCCTTGATTTTTAATTATCTTTACTGATCAGATAAATAAAAATTTATATATAATATAATATCTGTTAAAAAAAATACATACATATGTATGTTTCAATGGATTCCCCAAGTTCCGACTAAATTTCGAGGATTTATGTAGGTCACCCGTTCATTATGGATTCAACTGAGTGAATTATAAAAATTTATGTAGGTCAACTATGTCTTTATACGGCACCTGCTTAACTCGCTAGTTGAATATTTCAACGGTATATATGAGATGTCCTTATACAGTACGTATTGAGAAAGTATTTTTTTTTTCACCAGTGACATGCAGACAATAAAATTTTAAAAATGAAACCAAATAAAGTGTTCATTACATTAGATATACAGTAAAAAATCTCACCTTTTTTTCTTTTCTTTTCTTTTTTTTTTCTTTCTTTTTTTTTTTTTTTTTTTTTTTATATATACAGGTTTCGAGGAGACTACGAAAAAAAAAGTATTACAAAGGTACCTTTTTTACATGCACCTCGTAGTAGAGTTACAATAATTATAATTATAGTGTGCGAGTATTGAATACTACGGGTAGAAGGTAACAAAAAAATTTCACACTTTTTCGTTGTCCCGACAAAAATTACGAAAAACTTTTTTCATTGTTAATATCAGCGATATCCATATATGGTGTCTACATATTGAAAAAGTATTTTTCCTTTTATTTTTTTGTTTTTTTTTTTTTTTTTTTTTTTTTACACCTGAGTTGTCTCGCAAAGTAATCTCGACGAGACCATGAAAAAACTTTATACCTTATTTCTCTTTGTCCACATGTGAAATGGTCTCAAGTGTGTTTATGCGTTTATTGCATAGAAAAAACAAACGAAAAAAGGAAACAAGCAAACAAAAATTCGACGAGAACGTCTATAGGAAGTGTTTTGTTTATTTTCTTTCTTCTTTTTTTCTTTTTGTGTGTTTTTTTTTTTTTTCCTTTTAGATATTAAAAGTATGGTATTTCAAATGTTCAAATCGATTTGTCATCGTCACAATTTGACATAGTAATTCTCATGGCACTGGTAAAGCGTGTTAATTTCGAGAATGTTAATGTTAAATGATCATAACTGAAACACGTTGATTTTATTACAACAGTCATTCAATATTTTTCGCTTTCGTTGAAAATTTGCGTTTCCATCGATCTTTGGCTTTCGTTTCTCTCTCTTTCTCTCTCTGTTTCTGTCTTTGTCTCTCTTGTTAGTATGGTCACAGTTTAATAAGCCGCAGGGTAGTTACGTTCGGAAAAGGGGTCAACGGGCATTGGCATTGTCAGCCTCTAAATCACGTTCCCCGAAACGTGTGACGCTACAGTTACCGCAACTCTGTTATCGTAATTATTGATTTCAATCCTAACTCTGGCTAGTCTGCCATTAAACTTGGCAATGCTATCGGTCGAAACGATGACACGTTCCTGTGCATCTTGACGTGTATCTCTCTCTTTCTCTCTCTCTCTCTCTCTCTCTCTCTCTCTCTCTCTCCTTGTCGGATTCCTTTAATCTATAACCTCTCGTAGATGACGACGATGATAACGGTGATTAAGTTTCGAAATCTTTGTAATGATTCATTCCATTTCCTTTGGAAACGTCTTATACCAGCTGTGTATCTGTATTATATCTTTTTCTTTTTTTTTTTTTTTGTTTTGTTTTCTTTTTCCTTTTACTTGACGTTTTCTCGTGACATCGGTTTTCCATCAACGTCAATTTTAATTAACCCGCGATTTATAAAGAAGAAGAAGAAGAAAAAAAAAGAAAAAAAAAAGAAAGAGAAAATGAAAGAAATAAAAAGAAAAGAAAAAGATATTATCGGAAATATTTTCTTCATAAAATTCTTACGATACATTGGACCAGCTAAAAACGATCGTTCTCCTCTTTTGTTGATTTTATCTTAAACATAAGGAAGATAGGAATTTCTCTCGAAGAGGAAATACTTGTCTCGATCAACACTCGATAAGGAAAATAAAAGAACCGCCCTATGCATTGGAGAAAGAGAGAGAGAGAGAGAGAGAG